>NW_026562225.1:0-33074 GCF_027943255.1 Anastrepha obliqua
GCTGAAACTTTCATTAAAAGTTAGACAAGATTCTCCTCTTTCCAAAAATGTACACTTCTTTGGCAATTTGTTGGAAATTGGATGTAAAACAATCACAAAATGTCAGAAAAAAGCCTTTCTGACTCGAATTTTTCTGAACATTTTTGGCGGTAAAAGTCCCATAGTTCCCTCAATTCTGCTCCGATTTCGCTGAAACTTTCATTAAAAGTTAGATAAGACTCTCCTCTTTCCAACAATGTACACTTCTTTGGCAATTTGTTGGAAATTGGATGTAAAACAATCACAAAATGTCAGAAAAAAGCCTTTCTGACTCGAATTTTTCTGAACATTTTTGGCGGTAAAAGTCCCATAGTTCCCTCAATTCTGCTCCGATTTCGCTGAAACTTTCATTAAAAGTTAGATAAGACTCTCCTCTTTCCAACAATGTACACTTCTTTGGCAATTTGTTGGAAATTGGATGTAAAACAATCACAAAATGTCAGAAAAAAGCCTTTCTGACTCGAATTTTTCTGAACATTTTTGGCGGTAAAAGTCGCATAGTTCCCTCAATTCTGCTTCGATTTCGCTGAAACTTTCATTAAAAGTTAGATAAGATTCTCTTCTTTCCAACAATGTACACTTCTTTGGCAATTGGTTGGAAATTGGATGTAAAACAATCAGAAAATGTCACATAAAAGCCTCATTGACTTGAATTTTTTTGAAACTTTTTTTGGCGGTAAAAGTCCCATAGTTCCCTCAATTCTGCTCCGATTTCGCTGAAACTTTCATTAAAAGTTAGATAAGACTCTCCTCTTTCCAACAATGTACACTTCTTTGGCAATTGGTTGGAAATTGGATGTAAACCAATCACAAAATGTCAGAAAAAAGCCTTTCCGACTCGAATTTTTCTGAACATTTTTGGCGGTAAAAGTCGCATAGTTCCCTCAATTCTGCTCCGATTTCGCTGAAACTTTCATTAAAAGTTAGATAAGACTCTCCTCTTTCCAACAATGTACACTTCTTTGGCAACTGGTTGGAAATTGGATGTGAAACAATCAGAAAATGTCACATAAAAGCCTTTCCGACTCGAATTTTTTTGAAACTTTTTTTGGCGGTAAAAGTCCCATAGTTCCCTCAATTCTGCTTTGATTTCGCTGAAACTTTCATTAAAAGTTAGATAAGACTCTCCTCTTTCCAACAATGTACACTTCTTTGGCAATTGGTTGGAAATTCGATGTAAAACAATCACAAAATGTCAGAAAAAAGCCTTTCCGACTCGAATTTTTCTGAACATTTTTGGCGGTAAAAGTCCCATAGTTCCCTCAATTCTGCTCCGATTTCGCTGAAACTTTCATTAAAAGTTAGATAAGACTCTCCTCTTTCCAACAATGTACACTTCTTTGGCAATTTGTTGGAAATTGGATGTAAAACAATCACAAAATGTCAGAAAAAAGCCTTTCTGACTCGAATTTTTCTGAACATTTTTGGCGGTAAAAGTCCCATAGTTCCCTCAATTCTGCTCCGATTTCGCTGAAACTTTCATTAAAAGTTAGACAAGATTCTCCTCTTTCCAAAAATGTACACTTCTTTGGCAATTTGTTGGAAATTGGATGTAAAACAATCACAAAATGTCAGAAAAAAGCCTTTCTGACTCGAATTTTTCTGAACATTTTTGGCGGTAAAAGTCCCATAGTTCCCTCAATTCTGCTCCGATTTCGCTGAAACTTTCATTAAAAGTTAGATAAGACTCTCCTCTTTCCAACAATGTACACTTCTTTGGCAATTTGTTGGAAATTGGATGTAAAACAATCACAAAATGTCAGAAAAAAGCCTTTCTGACTCGAATTTTTCTGAACATTTTTGGCGGTAAAAGTCGCATAGTTCCCTCATTTCTGCTCCGATTTCGCTGAAACTTTCATTAAAAGTTAGATAAGACTCTCCTCTTTCCAACAATGTACACTTCTTTGGCAATTGGTTGGAAATTGGATGTAAAACAATCAGAAAATGTCACATAAAAGCCTCATTGACTTGAATTTTTTTGAAACTTTTTTTGGCGGTAAAAGTCCCATAGTTCCCTCAATTCTGCTCCGATTTCGCTGAAACTTTCATTAAAAGTTAGATAAGATTCTCTTCTTTCCAACAATGTACACTTCTTTGGCAATTGGTTGGAAATTGGATGTAAAACAATCAGAAAATGTCACATAAAAGCCTCATTGACTTGAATTTTTTTGAAACTTTTTTTGGCGGTAAAAGTCCCATAGTTCCCTCAATTCTGCTCCGATTTCGCTGAAACTTTCATTAAAAGTTAGATAAGACTCTCCTCTTTCCAACAATGTACACTTCTTTGGCAATTGGTTGGAAATTGGATGTAAACCAATCACAAAATATCAGAAAAAAGCCTTTCCGACTCGAATTTTTCTGAACATTTTTGGCGGTAAAAGTCGCATAGTTCCCTCAATTCTGCTCCGATTTCGCTGAAACTTTCATTAAAAGTTAGATAAGACTCTCCTCTTTCAAACAATGTACACTTCTTTGGCAATTGGTTGGAAATTGGATGTGAAACAATCAGAAAATGTCACATAAAAGCCTTTCCGACTCGAATTTTTTTGAAACTTTTTTTGGCGGTAAAAGTCCCATAGTTCCCTCAATTCTGCTTTGATTTCGCTGAAACTTTCATTAAAAGTTAGATAAGACTCTCCTCTTTCCAACAATGTACACTTCTTTGGCAATTGGTTGGAAATTGGATGTAAAACAATCACAAAATGTCAGAAAAAAGCCTTTCCGACTCGAATTTTTCTGAACATTTTTGGCGGTAAAAGTCGCATAGTTCCCTCAATTCTGCTCCGATTTCGCTGAAACTTACATTAAAAGTTAGATAAGACTCTCCTCTTTCCAACAATGTACACTTCTTTGGCAATTTGTTGGAAATTGGATGTAAAACAATCACAAAATGTCAGAAAAAAGCCTTTCCGACTCGAATTTTTCTGAACATTTTTGGCGGTAAAAGTCGCATAGTTCCCTCAATTCTGCTCCGATTTCGCTGGAACTTTCATTAAAAGTTAGATAAGACTCTCCTCTTTCCAACAATGTACACTTCTTTGGCAATTGGTTGGAAATTCGATGTAAAACAATCACAAAATGTCAGAAAAAAGCCTTTCCGACTCGAATTTTTCTGAACATTTTTGGCGGTAAAAGTCCCATAGTTCCCTCAATTCTGCTCCGATTTCGCTGAAACTTTCATTAAAAGTTAGATAAGACTCTCCTCTTTCCAACAATGTACACTTCTTTGGCAATTTGTTGGAAATTGGATGTAAAACAATCACAAAATGTCAGAAAAAAGCCTTTCTGACTCGAATTTTTCTGAACATTTTTGGCGGTAAAAGTCCCATAGTTCCCTCAATTCTGCTCCGATTTCGCTGAAACTTTCATTAAAAGTTAGACAAGATTCTCCTCTTTCCAAAAATGTACACTTCTTTGGCAATTTGTTGGAAATTGGATGTAAAACAATCACAAAATGTCAGAAAAAAGCCTTTCTGACTCGAATTTTTCTGAACATTTTTGGCGGTAAAAGTCCCATAGTTCCCTCAATTCTGCTCCGATTTCGCTGAAACTTTCATTAAAAGTTAGATAAGACTCTCCTCTTTCCAACAATGTACACTTCTTTGGCAATTTGTTGGAAATTGGATGTAAAACAATCACAAAATGTCAGAAAAAAGCCTTTCTGACTCGAATTTTTCTGAACATTTTTGGCGGTAAAAGTCGCATAGTTCCCTCAATTCTGCTCCGATTTCGCTGGAACTTTCATTAAAAGTTAGATAAGACTCTCCTCTTTCCAACAATGTACACTTCTTTGGCAATTGGTTGGAAATTGGATGTAAAACAATCAGAAAATGTCACATAAAAGCCTCATTGACTCGAATTTTTTTGAAACTTTTTTTGGCGGTAAAAGTCGCATAGTTCCCTCAATTCTGCTCCGATTTCGTTGAAACTTTCATTAGAAGTTAGATAAGATTCTCCTCTTTCCAAAAATGTACACTTCTTTGGCAATTTTTCGGAAATTGGATGTAAAACAATCACAAAATGTCAGAAAAAAGCCTTTCTGACTCGAATTTTTCTGAACATTTTTGGCGGTAAAAGTCCCATAGTTCCCTCAATTCTGCTCCGATTTCGCTGAAACTTTCATTAAAAGTTAGATAAGACTCTCCTCTTTCCAACAATGTACACTTCTTTGGCAATTGGTTGGAAATTGGATGTAAAACAATCACAAAATGTCAGAAAAAAGCCTTTCTGACTCGAATTTTTCTGAACATTTTTGGCGGTAAAAGTCCCATAGTTCCCTCAATTCTGCTCCGATTTCGCTGAAACTTTCATTAAAAGTTAGATAAGACTCTCCTCTTTCCAACAATGTACACTTCTTTGGCAATTTGTTGGAAATTGGATGTAAAACAATCACAAAATGTCAGAAAAAAGCCTTTCTGACTCGAATTTTTCTGAACATTTTTGGCGGTAAAAGTCGCATAGTTCCCTCAATTCTGCTTCGATTTCGCTGAAACTTTCATTAAAAGTTAGATAAGATTCTCTTCTTTCCAACAATGTACACTTCTTTGGCAATTGGTTGGAAATTGGATGTAAAACAATCAGAAAATGTCACATAAAAGCCTCATTGACTTGAATTTTTTTGAAACTTTTTTTGGCGGTAAAAGTCCCATAGTTCCCTCAATTCTGCTCCGATTTCGCTGAAACTTTCAATAAAAGTTAGATAAGACTCTCCTCTTTCCAACAATGTACACTTCTTTGGCAATTGGTTGGAAATTGGATGTAAACCAATCACAAAATGTCAGAAAAAAGCCTTTCCGACTCGAATTTTTCTGAACATTTTTGGCGGTAAAAGTCGCATAGTTCCCTCAATTCTGCTCCGATTTCGCTGAAACTTTCATTAAAAGTTAGATAAGACTCTCCTCTTTCCAACAATGTACACTTCTTTGGCAATTGGTTGGAAATTGGATGTAAAACAATCACAAAATGTCAGAAAAACGCCTTTCTGACTCGAATTTTTCTGAACATTTTTGGCGGTAAAAGTCCCATAGTTCCCTCAATTCTGCTCCGATTTCGCTGAAACTTTCATTAAAAGTTAGATAAGACTCTCCTCTTTCCAACAATGTACACTTCTTTGGCAATTGGTTGGAAATTGGATGTGAAACAATCAGAAAATGTCACATAAAAGCCTTTCCGACTCGAATTTTTTTGAAACTTTTTTTGGCGGTAAAAGTCCCATAGTTCCCTCAATTCTGCTTTGATTTCGCTGAAACTTTCATTAAAAGTTAGATAAGATTCTCTTCTTTCCAACAATGTACACTTCTTTGGCAATTGGTTGGAAATTGGATGTAAAACAATCACAAAATGTCAGAAAAAAGCCTTTCCGACTCGAATTTTTCTGAACATTTTTGGCGGTAAAAGTCCCATAGTTCCCTCAATTCTGCTCCGATTTCGCTGAAACTTTCATTAAAAGTTAGATAAGACTCTCCTCTTTCCAACAATTTACACTTCTTTGGCAATTGGTTGGAAATTGGATGTAAAACAATCACAAAATGTCAGAAAAAAGCCTTTCTGACTCGAATTTTTCTGAACATTTTTGGCGGTAAAAGTCCCATAGTTCCCTCAATTCTGCTCCGATTTCGCTGAAACTTTCATTAAAAGTTAGATAAGACTCTCCTCTTTCCAACAATGTACACTTCTTTGGCAATTGGTTGGAAATTGGATGTAAAACAATCAGAAAATGTCACATAAAAGCCTCATTGACTCGAATTTTTTTGAAACTTTTTTTGGCGGTAAAAGTCCCATAGTTCCCTCAATTCTGCTTTGATTTCGCTGAAACTTTCATTAAAAGTTAGATAAGACTCTCTTCTTTCCAACAATGTACACTTCTTTGGCAATTGGTTGGAAATTGGATGTAAAACAATCACAAAATGTCAGAAAAAAGCCTTTCCGACTCGAATTTTTCTGAACATTTTTGGCGGTAAAAGTCGCATAGTTCCCTCAATTCTGCTCCGATTTCGCTGAAACTTTCATTAAAAGTTAGATAAGACTCTCCTCTTTCCAACAATGTACACTTCTTTGGCAATTTGTTGGAAATTGGATGTAAAACAATCACAAAATGTCAGAAAAAAGCCTTTCTGACTCGAATTTTTCTGAACATTTTTGGCGGTAAAAGTCCCATAGTTCCCTCAATTCTGCTCCGATTTCGCTGAAACTTTCATTAAAAGTTAGACAAGATTCTCCTCTTTCCAAAAATGTACACTTCTTTGGCAATTTGTTGGAAATTGGATGTAAAACAATCACAAAATGTCAGAAAAAAGCCTTTCTGACTCGAATTTTTCTGAACATTTTTGGCGGTAAAAGTCCCATAGTTCCCTCAATTCTGCTCCGATTTCGCTGAAACTTTCATTAAAAGTTAGATAAGACTCTCCTCTTTCCAACAATGTACACTTCTTTGGCAATTTGTTGGAAATTGGATGTAAAACAATCACAAAATGTCAGAAAAAAGCCTTTCTGACTCGAATTTTTCTGAACATTTTTGGCGGTAAAAGTCCCATAGTTCCCTCAATTCTGCTCCGATTTCGCTGAAACTTTCATTAAAAGTTAGATAAGACTCTCCTCTTTCCAACAATGTACACTTCTTTGGCAATTTGTTGGAAATTGGATGTAAAACAATCACAAAATGTCAGAAAAAAGCCTTTCTGACTCGAATTTTTCTGAACATTTTTGGCGGTAAAAGTCGCATAGTTCCCTCAATTCTGCTCCGATTTCGCTGAAACTTTCATTAAAAGTTAGATAAGACTCTCCTCTTTCCAACAATGTACACTTCTTTGGCAATTGGTTGGAAATTGGATGTAAAACAATCAGAAAATGTCACATAAAAGCCTCATTGACTCGAATTTTTTTGAAACTTTTTTTGGCGGTAAAAGTCGCATAGTTCCCTCAATTCTGCTCCGATTTCGTTGAAACTTTCATTAGAAGTTAGATAAGATTCTCCTCTTTCCAAAAATGTACACTTCTTTGGCAATTTTTCGGAAATTGGATGTAAAACAATCACAAAATGTCAGAAAAAAGCCTTTCTGACTCGAATTTTTCTGAACATTTTTGGCGGTAAAAGTCCCATAGTTCCCTCAATTCTGCTCCGATTTCGCTGAAACTTTCATTAAAAGTTAGATAAGACTCTCCTCTTTCCAACAATGTACACTTCTTTGGCAATTGGTTGGAAATTGGATGTAAAACAATCACAAAATGTCAGAAAAAAGCCTTTCTGACTCGAATTTTTCTGAACATTTTTGGCGGTAAAAGTCCCATAGTTCCCTCAATTCTGCTCCGATTTCGCTGAAACTTTCATTATTAAAAGTTAGATAAGACTCTCCTCTTTCCAACAATGTACACTTCTTTGGCAATTTGTTGGAAATTGGATGTAAAACAATCACAAAATGTCAGAAAAAAGCCTTTCCGACTCGAATTTTTCTGAACATTTTTGGCGGTAAAAGTCGCATAGTTCCCTCAATTCTGCTCCGATTTCGCTGGAACTTTCATTAAAAGTTAGATAAGACTCTCCTCTTTCCAACAATGTACACTTCTTTGGCAATTGGTTGGAAATTCGATGTAAAACAATCACAAAATGTCAGAAAAAAGCCTTTCCGACTCGAATTTTTCTGAACATTTTTGGCGGTAAAAGTCCCATAGTTCCCTCAATTCTGCTCCGATTTCGCTGAAACTTTCATTAAAAGTTAGATAAGACTCTCCTCTTTCCAACAATGTACACTTCTTTGGCAATTTGTTGGAAATTGGATGTAAAACAATCACAAAATGTCAGAAAAAAGCCTTTCTGACTCGAATTTTTCTGAACATTTTTGGCGGTAAAAGTCCCATAGTTCCCTCAATTCTGCTCCGATTTCGCTGAAACTTTCATTAAAAGTTAGACAAGATTCTCCTCTTTCCAAAAATGTACACTTCTTTGGCAATTTGTTGGAAATTGGATGTAAAACAATCACAAAATGTCAGAAAAAAGCCTTTCTGACTCGAATTTTTCTGAACATTTTTGGCGGTAAAAGTCGCATAGTTCCCTCAATTCTGCTCCGATTTCGCTGAAACTTTCATTAAAAGTTAGATAAGACTCTCCTCTTTCCAACAATGTACACTTCTTTGGCAATTGGTTGGAAATTGGATGTAAAACAATCAGAAAATGTCACATAAAAGCCTCATTGACTCGAATTTTTTTGAAACTTTTTTTGGCGGTAAAAGTCGCATAGTTCCCTCAATTCTGCTCCGATTTCGTTGAAACTTTCATTAGAAGTTAGATAAGATTCTCCTCTTTCCAAAAATGTACACTTCTTTGGCAATTTTTCGGAAATTGGATGTAAAACAATCACAAAATGTCAGAAAAAAGCCTTTCTGACTCGAATTTTTCTGAACATTTTTGGCGGTAAAAGTCCCATAGTTCCCTCAATTCTGCTCCGATTTCGCTGAAACTTTCATTAAAAGTTAGATAAGACTCTCCTCTTTCCAACAATGTACACTTCTTTGGCAATTGGTTGGAAATTGGATGTAAAACAATCACAAAATGTCAGAAAAAAGCCTTTCTGACTCGAATTTTCTGAACATTTTTGGCGGTAAAAGTCCCATAGTTCCCTCAATTCTGCTCCGATTTCGCTGAAACTTTCATTAAAAGTTAGATAAGACTCTCCTCTTTCCAACAATGTACACTTCTTTGGCAATTGGTTGGAAATTGGATGTAAAACAATCAGAAAATATCACATAAAAGCCTCATTGACTCGAATTTTTTTGAAACTTTTTTTGGCGGTAAAAGTCCCATAGTTCCCTCAATTCTGCTTTGATTTCGCTGAAACTTTCATTAAAAGTTAGATAAGACTCTCCTCTTTCCAACAATGTACACTTCTTTGGCAATTGGTTGGAAATTGGATGTAAAACAATCACAAAATGTCAGAAAAAAGCCTTTCCGACTCGAATTTTTCTGAACATTTTTGGCGGTAAAAGTCGCATAGTTCCCTCAATTCTGCTCCGATTTCGCTGAAACTTTCATTAAAAGTTAGATAAGATTCTCCTCTTTCACTTCTTTGGCAATTTGTTGGAAATTGGATGTAAAACAATCACAAAATGTCAGAAAAAAGCCTTTCTGACTCGAATTTTTCTGAACATTTTTGGCGGTAAAAGTCCCATAGTTCCCTCAATTCTGCTCCGATTTCGCTGAAACTTTCATTAAAAGTTAGACAAGATTCTCCTCTTTCCAAAAATGTACACTTCTTTGGCAATTTGTTGGAAATTGGATGTAAAACAATCACAAAATGTCAGAAAAAAGCCTTTCTGACTCGAATTTTTCTGAACATTTTTGGCGGTAAAAGTCCCATAGTTCCCTCAATTCTGCTCCGATTTCGCTGAAACTTTCATTAAAAGTTAGATAAGACTCTCCTCTTTCCAACAATGTACACTTCTTTGGCAATTTGTTGGAAATTGGATGTAAAACAATCACAAAATGTCAGAAAAAAAGCCTTTCTGACTCGAATTTTTCTGAACATTTTTTGGCGGTAAAAGTCGCATAGTTCCCTCAATTCTGCTTCGATTTCGCTGAAACTTTCATTAAAAGTTAGATAAGATTCTCTTCTTTGCAACAATGTACACTTCTTTGGCAATTGGTTGGAAATTGGATGTAAAACAATCAGAAAATGTCACATAAAAGCCTCATTGACTGAATTTTTTTGAAACTTTTTTTGGCGGTAAAAGTCCCATAGTTCCCTCAATTCTGCTCCGATTTCGCTGAAACTTTCATTAAAAGTTAGATAAGACTCTCCTCTTTCCAACAATGTACACTTCTTTGGCAATTGGTTGGAAATTGGATGTAAACCAATCACAAAATGTCAGAAAAAAGCCTTTCCGACTCGAATTTTTCTGAACATTTTTGGCGGTAAAAGTCGCATAGTTCCCTCAATTCTGCTCCGATTCGCTGAAACTTTCATTAAAAGTTAGATAAGACTCTCCTCTTTCCAACAATGTACACTTCTTTGGCAATTGGTTGGAAATTGGATGTAAAACAATCAGAAAATATCACATAAAAGCCTCATTGACTCGAATTTTTTTGAAACTTTTTTTGGCGGTAAAAGTCCCATAGTTCCCTCAATTCTGCTTTTGATTTCGCTGAAACTTTCATTAAAAGTTAGATAAGACTCTCCTCTTCCAACAATGTACACTTCTTTGGCAATTGGTTGGAAATTGGATGTAAAACAATCACAAAATGTCAGAAAAAAGCCTTTCCGACTCGAATTTTTCTGAACATTTTTGGCGGTAAAAGTCGCATAGTTCCCTCAATTCTGCTCCGATTTCGCTGAAACTTTCATTAAAAGTTAGATAAGATTCTCCTCTTCCAACAATGTACACTTTTTCGGCAATTGGTTGGAAATTGGATGTAAAACAATCAGAAAATGTCACATAAAAGCCTCATTGACTCGAATTTTTTTGAAACTTTTTTTGGCGGTAAAAGTCCCATAGTTCCCTCAATTCTGCTCCGATTTCGCTGAAACTTTCATTAAAAGTTAGATAAGACTCTCCTCTTTCCAACAATGTACACTTCTTTGGCAATTGGTTGGAAATTCGATGTAAAACAATCACAAAATGTCAGAAAAAAGCCTTTCCGACTCGAATTTTTCTGAACATTTTTGGCGGTAAAAGTCCCATAGTTCCCTCAATTCTGCTCCGATTTCGCTGAACTTTCATTAAAAGTTAGATAAGACTCTCCTCTTTCCAACAATGTACACTTCTTGGCAATTTGTTGGAAATTGGATGTAAAACAATCACAAAATGTCAGAAAAAAGCCTTTCTGACTCGAATTTTTCTGAACATTTTTGGCGGTAAAAGTCCCATAGTTCCCTCAATTCTGCTCCGATTTCGCTGAACTTTCATTAAAAGTTAGACAAGATTCTCCTCTTTCCAAAAATGTACACTTCTTTGGCAATTTGTGGAAATTGGATGTAAAACAATCACAAAATGTCAGAAAAAAGCCTTTCTGACTCGAATTTTTCTGAACATTTTTGGCGGTAAAAGTCCCATAGTTCCCTCAATTCTGCTCCGATTTCGCTGAAACTTTCATTAAAAGTTAGATAAGACTCTCCTCTTTCCAACAATGTACACTTCTTGGCAATTGGTTGGAAATTGGATGTAAAACAATCAGAAAATGTCACATAAAAGCCTCATTGACTTGAATTTTTTTGAAACTTTTTTTTGGCGGTAAAAGTCCCATAGTTCCCTCAATTCTGCTCCGATTTCGCTGAAACTTTCATTAAAAGTTAGATAAGATTCTCTTCTTTCCAACAATGTACACTTCTTTGGCAATTGGTTGGAAATTGGATGTAAAACAATCAGAAAATGTCACATAAAAGCCTCATTGACTTGAATTTTTTTGAAACTTTTTTTGGCGGTAAAAGTCCCATAGTTCCCTCAATTCTGCTCCGATTTCGCTGAAACTTTCATTAAAAGTTAGATAAGACTCTCCTCTTTCCAACAATGTACACTTCTTTGGCAATTGGTTGGAAATTGGATGTAAACCAATCACAAAATATCAGAAAAAAGCCTTTCCGACTCGAATTTTTCTGAACATTTTTGGCGGTAAAAGTCGCATAGTTCCTCAATTCTGCTCCGATTTCGCTGAAACTTTCAATAAAAGTTAGATAAGAGTCTCCTCTTTCCAACAATGTACACTTCTTTGGCAATTGGTTGGAAATTAGATGTGAAACATTCAGAAAATGTCACATAAAAGCCTTTCCGACTCGAATTTTTTTGAAACTTTTTTTGGCGGTAAAAGTCCCATAGTTCCCTCAATTCTGCTTTGATTTCGCTGAAACTTTCATTAAAAGTTAGATAAGACTCTCCTCTTTCCAACAATGTACACTTCTTTGGCAATTGGTTGGAAATTGGATGTAAAACAATCACAAAATGTCAGAAAAAAGCCTTTCCGACTCGAATTTTTCTGAACATATTTGGCGGTAAAAGTCGCATAGTTCCCTCAATTCTGCTCCGATTTCGCTGAAACTTTCATTAAAAGTTAGATAAGACTCTCCTCTTTCCAACAATGTACACTTCTTTGGCAATTTGTTGGAAATTGGATGTAAAACAATCACAAAATGTCAGAAAAAAGCCTTTCCGACTCGAATTTTTCTGAACATTTTTGGCGGTAAAAGTCGCATAGTTCCCTCAATTCTGCTCCGATTTCGCTGGGAACTTTCATTAAAAGTTAGATAAGACTCTCCTCTTTCCAACAATGTACACTTCTTTGGCAATTGGTTGGAAATTCGATGTAAAACAATCACAAAATGTCAGAAAAAAGCCTTTCCGACTCGAATTTTCTGAACATTTTTTGGCGGTAAAAGTCCCATAGTTCCCTCAATTCTGCTCCGATTTCGCTTGAAACTTTCATTAAAAGTTAGATAAGGACTCTCCTCTTTCAACAATGTACACTTCTTTGGCAATTTGTTGGAAATTGGATGTAAAACAATCACAAAATGTCAGAAAAAAGCCTTTCTGACTCGAATTTTTCTGAACATTTTTGGCGGTAAAAGTCCCATAGTTCCCTCAATTCTGCTCCGATTTCGCTGAAACTTTCATTAAAAGTAGACAAGATTCTCCTCTTTCCAAAAATGTACACTTCTTTGGCAATTTGTTGGAAATTGGATGTAAAACAATCACAAAATGTCAGAAAAAAGCCTTTCTGACTCGAATTTTTTCTGAACATTTTTGGCGGTAAAAGTCCCATAGTTCCTCAATTCTGCTCCGATTTCGCTGAGAACTTTCATTAAAAGTTAGATAAGACTCTCCTCTTTCCAACAAATGTACACTTCTTTGGCAATTTGTTGGAAATTGGATGTAAAACAATCACAAAATGTCAGAAAAAAGCCTTTCTGACTCGAATTTTTCTGAACATTTTTGGCGGTAAAAGTCGCATAGTTCCCTCAATTCTGCTCCGATTTCGCTGAAACTTTCATTAAAAGTTAGATAAGACTCTCCTCTTTCAAACAATGTACACTTCTTTGGCAATTGGTTGGAAACTGGATGTAAAACAATCAGAAAATGTCACATAAAAGCCTCATTGACTCGAATTTTTTTGAAACTTTTTTTGGCGGTAAAAGTCGCATAGTTCCCTCAATTCTGCTCCGATTTCGTTGAAACTTTCATTAGAAGTTAGATAAGATTCTCCTCTTTCCAAAAATGTACACTTCTTTGGCAATTTTTCGGAAATTGGATGTAAAACAATCACAAAAATGTCAGAAAAAAGCCTTTCTGACTCGAATTTTTCTGAACATTTTTGGCGGTAAAAGTCGCATAGTTCCCTCAATTCTGCTCCGATTTCGCTGAAACTTTCATTAAAAGTTAGATAAGACTCTCCTCTTTCCAACAATGTACACTTCTTTGGCAATTTGTTGGAAATTGGATGTAAAAACAATCACAAAATGTCAGAAAAAAGCCTTTCTGACTCGAATTTTTCTGAACATTTTTGGCGGTAAAAGTCCCATAGTTCCCTCAATTCTGCTCCGATTTCGCTGAAACTTTCATTAAAAGTTAGATAAGATTCTCTTCTTTCCAACAATGTACACTTTTTTCGGCAATTGGTTGGAAATTGGATGTAAAACAATCAGAAAATGTCACATAAAAGCCTCATTGACTCGAATTTTTTGAAACTTTTTTTGGCGGTAAAAGTCCCATAGTTCCCTCAATTCTGCTCCGATTTCGCTGAAACTTTCATTAAAAGTTAGATAAGACTCTCCTCTTTCCAACAATGTACACTTCTTTGGGCAATTGGTTGGAAATTGGATGTAGAACCAATCACAAAATGTCAGAAAAAAGCCTTTCCTGACTCGAATTTTTCTCAACATTTTTGGCGGTAAAAGTCGCATAGTTCCCTCAATTCTGCTCCGAATTTCGCTGAAACTTTCATTAAAAGTTAGATAAGACTCTCCTCTTTCCAACAATGTACACTTCTTTGGCAATTGGTTGGAAATTGGATGTGAACCAATCAGAAAATGTCACATAAAAGCCTTTCCGACTCGAATTTTTTTGAAACTTTTTTTGGCGGTAAAAGTCCCATAGTTCCCTCAATTCTGCTTTGATTTCGCTGAAACTTTCATTAAAAGTTAGATAAGACTCTCCTCTTTTCAACAATGTACACTTCTTTGGCAATTGGTTTGGAAATTGGATGTAAAACAATCACAAAATGTCAGAAAAAAGCCTTCTGACTCGAATTTTTCTGAACATTTTTGGCGGTAAAAGTCCATAGTTCCCTCAATTCTGCTCCGATTTCGCTGAAACTTTCATTAAAAGTTAGATAAGACTCTCCTCTTTCCAACAATGTACACTTCTTTGGCAATTTTTTTGGCGGTAAAAGTCGATAGTTCCCTCAATTCTGCTCCGATTTCGTTGAAACTTTCATTAGAAGTTAGATAAGATTCTCCTCTTTCCAAAAATGTACACTTCTTTGGCAATTTTGTTGGAAATTGGGATGTAGAAACAATCACAAAATGTCAGAAAAAAGCCTTTCTGACTCGAATTTTTCTGAACATTTTTGGCGGTAAAAGTCCCATAGTTCCCTCAATTCTGCTCCGATTTCGCTGAAACTTCATTAAAAGTTAGATAAGACTCTCCTCTTTCCAACAATGTACACTTCTTTGGCATTGGTTGGAAATTGGATGTGAAACAATCAGAAAATGTCACATAAAAGCCTTTCCGACTCGAATTTTTTTGAAACTTTTTTTGGCGGTAAAAGTCCCATAGTTCCCTCAATTCTGCTTTGATTTTCGCTGAAACTTTCATTAAAAGTTAGATAAGACTCTCCTCTTTCCAACAATTGTACACTTCTTTGGCAATTGGTTGGAAATTGGATGTAAAACAATCACAAAATGTCAGAAAAAAGCCTTTCCGACTCGAATTTTTCTGAACATTTTTGGCGGTAAAAGTCCCATAGTTCCCTCAATTCTGCTCCGATTTCGCTGAAACTTTCATTAAAAGTTAGATAAGACTCTCCTCTTTCCAACAATGTACACTTCTTTGGCAATTGGTTGGAAATTGGATGTAAAAACAATCACAAAATGTCAGAAAAAAGCCTTTCTGACTCGAATTTTTCTGAACATTTTTGGCGGTAAAAGTCCCATAGTTCCCTCAATTCTGCTCCGATTTTCGCTGAAACTTTCATTAAAAGTTAGATAAGACTCTCCTCTTTCCAACAATGTACACTTCTTTGGCAATTTGTTGGAAATTGGATGTAAAACAATCACAAAATGTCAGAAAAAAGCCTTTCCGACTCGAATTTTTCTGAACATTTTTGGCGGTAAAAGTCGCATAGTTCCCTCAATTCTGCTCCGATTTCGCTGAAACTTTCATTAAAAGTTAGATAAGATTTTCCTCTTTCCAACAATGTACACCTCTTTGGCAATTTGTTGGAAATTGGATGTAAAACAATCACAAAATGTCAGAAAAAAAGCCTTTCTGACTCGAATTTTTCTGAACATTTTTGGCGGTAAAAGTCGCATAGTTCCCTCAATTCTGCTCCGATTTCGCTGAAACTTTCATTAAAAGTTAGATAAGACTCTCCTCTTTCCAACAATGTACACTTCTTTGGCAATTGGTTGGAAACTGGATGTAAAAACAATCAGAAAATATCACATAAAAGCCTCATTGACTCGAATTTTTTTGAAACTTTTTTTGGCGGTAAAAGTCGCATAGTTCCCTCAATTCTGCTCCGATTTCGTTGAAACTTTCATTAGAAGTTAGATAAGATTCTCCTCTTTCCAAAAATGTACACTTCTTTGGCAATTTGTTGGAAATTGGATGTAAAACAATCACAAAATATCAGAAAAAAGCCTTTCTGACTCGAATTTTTCTGAACATTTTTGGCGGTAAAAGTCCCATAGTTCCCTCAATTCTGCTCCGATTTCGCTGAAACTTTCATTAAAAGTTAGATAAGACTCCTCCTCTTTCCAACAATGTACACTTCTTTGGCAATTGGTTGGAAATTGGATGTAAAACAATCAGAAAATATCACATAAAAGCCTCATTGACTCGAATTTTTTTGAAACTTTTTTTGGCGGTAAAAGTCCCATAGTTCCCTCAATTCTGCTTTGATTTCGCTGAAACTTTCATTAAAAGTTAGATAAGACTCTCCTCTTTCCAACAATGTACACTTCTTTGGCAATTGGTTGGAAATTGGATGTAAAACAATCGACAAAAATGTCAGAAAAAAGCCTTTCCGACTCGAATTTTTCTGAACATTTTTGGCGGTAAAAGTCGCATAGTTCCCTCAATTCTGCTCCGATTTCGCTGAAACTTTCATTAAAAGTTAGATAAGATTCTCCTCTTTCCAACAATGTACACTTCTTTGGCAATTTGTTGGAAATTGGATGTAAAACAATCACAAAATGTCAGAAAAAAGCCTTTCTGACTCGAATTTTTCTGAACATTTTTGGCGGTAAAAGTCCCATAGTTCCCTCAATTCTGCTCCGATTTCGCTGAAACTTTCATTAAAAGTTAGACAAGATTCTCCTCTTTCCAAAAATGTACACTTCTTTGGCATTTGTTGGAAATTGGATGTAAAACAATCACAAAATGTCAGAAAAAAAGCCTTTCTGACTCGAATTTTTCTGAACATTTTTGGCGGGTAAAAGTCCCATAGTTCCCTCAATTCTGCTCCGATTTCGCTGAACTTTCATTAAAAGTTAGATAAGACTCTCCTCTTTCCAACAATGTACACTTCTTTGGCAATTGGTTGGAAATTGGATGTAAAACAATCACAAAATGTCAGAAAAAAGCCTTTCTGACTCGAATTTTTCTGAACATTTTTGGCGGTAAAAGTCGCATAGTTCCCTCAATTCTGCTCCGATTTCGCTGAAACTTTCGATTAAAAGTTAGATAAGACTCTCCTCTTTTCCAACAATGTACACTTCTTTGGCAATTTGTTGGAAATTCGATGTAAAACAATCACAATATGTCAGAAAAAAGCCTTTCCGACTCGAATTTTTCTGAACATTTTTGGCGGTAAAAGTCCCATAGTTCCCTCAATTCTGCTCCGATTTCGCTGAAACTTTCATTAAAAGTTAGACAAGATTCTCCTCTTTCCAAAAATGTACACTTCTTTGGCAATTTGTTGGAAATTGGATGTAAAACAATCACAAAATGTCAGAAAAAAGCCTTTCTGACTCGAATTTTTCTGACATTTTTGGCGGTAAAAGTCCCATAGTTCCCTCAATTCTGCTCCGATTTCGCTGAAACTTTCATTAAAAGTTAGATAAGACTCTCCTCTTTCCAACAATGTACACTTCTTTGGCAATGGTTGGAAATTGGATGTAAAACAATCAGAAAATGTCACATAAAAGCCTCATTGACTTGAATTTTTTTGAAACTTTTTTTGGCGGTAAAAGTCCCATAGTTCCCTCAATTCTGCTCCGATTTCGCTGAAACTTTCATTAAAAGTTAGATAAGATTCTCTTCTTTCCAACAATGTACACTTCTTTGGCAATTGGTTGGAAATTGGATGTAAAACAATCAGAAAATGTCACATAAAAGCCTCATTGACTTGAATTTTTTTGAAACTTTTTTTGGCGGTAAAAGTCCCATAGTTCCCTCAATTCTGCTCCGATTTCGCTGAAACTTTCATTAAAAGTTAGATAAGACTCTCCTCTTTCCAACAATGTACACTTCTTTGGCAATTGGTTGGAAATTGGATGTAAACCAATCACAAAATATCAGAAAAAAGCCTTTCCGACTCGAATTTTTCTGAACATTTTTGGCGGTAAAAGTCGCATAGTTCCCTCAATTCTGCTCCGATTTCGCTGAAACTTTCATTAAAAGTTAGATAAGACTCTCCTCTTTCAAACAATGTACACTTCTTTGGCAATTGGTTGGAAATTAGATGTGAAACATTCAGAAAATGTCACATAAAAGCCTTTCCGACTCGAATTTTTTTGAAACTTTTTTTGGCGGTAAAAGTCCCATAGTTCCCTCAATTCTGCTTTGATTTCGCTGAAACTTTCATTAAAAGTTAGATAAGACTCTCCTCTTTACAACAATGTACACTTCTTTGGCAATTGGTTGGAAATTGGATGTAAAACAATCACAAAATGTCAGAAAAAAGCCTTTCCGACTCGAATTTTTCTGAACATTTTTGGCGGTAAAAGTCGCATAGTTCCCTCAATTCTGCTCCGATTTCGCTGAAACTTTCATTAAAAGTTAGATAAGACTCTCCTCTTTCCAACAATGTACACTTCTTTGGCAATTTGTTGGAAATTGGATGTAAAACAATCAGAAAATGTCACATAAAAGCCTCATTGACTTGAATTTTTTTGAAACTTTTTTTGGCGGTAAAAGTCCCATAGTTCCCTCAATTCTGCTCCGATTTCGCTGAAACTTTCATTAAAAGTTAGATAAGACTCTCCTCTTTCCAACAATGTACACTTCTTTGGCAATTGGTTGGAAATTGGATGTAAACCAATCACAAAATATCAGAAAAAAGCCTTTCCGACTCGAATTTTTCTGAACATTTTTGGCGGTAAAAGTCGCATAGTTCCCTCAATTCTGCTCCGATTTCGCTGAAACTTTCATTAAAAGTTAGATAAGACTCTCCTCTTTCAAACAATGTACACTTCTTTGGCAATTGGTTGGAAATTAGATGTGAAACATTCAGAAAATGTCACATAAAAGCCTTTCCGACTCGAATTTTTTTGAAACTTTTTTTGGCGGTAAAAGTCCCATAGTTCCCTCAATTCTGCTTTGATTTCGCTGAAACTTTCATTAAAAGTTAGATAAGACTCTCCTCTTTACAACAATGTACACTTCTTTGGCAATTGGTTGGAAATTGGATGTAAAACAATCACAAAATGTCAGAAAAAAGCCTTTCCGACTCGAATTTTTCTGAACATTTTTGGCGGTAAAAGTCGCATAGTTCCCTCAATTCTGCTCCGATTTCGCTGAAACTTTCATTAAAAGTTAGATAAGACTCTCCTCTTTCCAACAATGTACACTTCTTTGGCAATTTGTTGGAAATTGGATGTAAAACAATCACAAAATGTCAGAAAAAAGCCTTTCCGACTCGAATTTTTCTGAACATTTTTGGCGGTAAAAGTCGCATAGTTCCCTCAATTCTGCTCCGATTTCGCTGGAACTTTCATTAAAAGTTAGATAAGACTCTCCTCTTTCCAACAATGTACACTTCTTTGGCAATTGGTTGGAAATTCGATGTAAAACAATCACAAAATGTCAGAAAAAAGCCTTTCCGACTCGAATTTTTCTGAACATTTTTGGCGGTAAAAGTCCCATAGTTCCCTCAATTCTGCTCCGATTTCGCTGAAACTTTCATTAAAAGTTAGATAAGACTCTCCTCTTTCCAACAATGTACACTTCTTTGGCAATTTGTTGGAAATTGGATGTAAAACAATCACAAAATGTCAGAAAAAAGCCTTTCTGACTCGAATTTTTCTGAACATTTTTGGCGGTAAAAGTCCCATAGTTCCCTCAATTCTGCTCCGATTTCGCTGAAACTTTCATTAAAAGTTAGACAAGATTCTCCTCTTTCCAAAAATGTACACTTCTTTGGCAATTTGTTGGAAATTGGATGTAAAACAATCACAAAATGTCAGAAAAAAGCCTTTCTGACTCGAATTTTTCTGAACATTTTTGGCGGTAAAAGTCGCATAGTTCCCTCAATTCTGCTCCGATTTCGCTGAAACTTTCATTAAAAGTTAGATAAGACTCTCCTCTTTCCAACAATGTACACTTCTTTGGCAATTGGTTGGAAATTGGATGTAAAACAATCAGAAAATGTCACATAAAAGCCTCATTGACTCGAATTTTTTTGAAACTTTTTTTGGCGGTAAAAGTCGCATAGTTCCCTCAATTCTGCTCCGATTTCGTTGAAACTTTCATTAGAAGTTAGATAAGATTCTCCTCTTTCCAAAAATGTACACTTCTTTGGCAATTTTTCGGAAATTGGATGTAAAACAATCACAAAATGTCAGAAAAAAGCCTTTCTGACTCGAATTTTTCTGAACATTTTTGGCGGTAAAAGTCCCATAGTTCCCTCAATTCTGCTCCGATTTCGCTGAAACTTTCATTAAAAGTTAGATGAGACTCTCCTCTTTCCAACAATGTACACTTCTTTGGCAATTGGTTGGAAATTGGATGTAAAACAATCACAAAATGTCAGAAAAAAGCCTTTCTGACTCGAATTTTCTGAACATTTTTGGCGGTAAAAGTCCCATAGTTCCCTCAATTCTGCTCCGATTTCGCTGAAACTTTCATTAAAAGTTAGATAAGACTCTCCTCTTTCCAACAATGTACACTTCTTTGGCAATTGGTTGGAAATTGGATGTAAAACAATCAGAAAATATCACATAAAAGCCTCATTGACTCGAATTTTTTTGAAACTTTTTTTGGCGGTAAAAGTCCCATAGTTCCCTCAATTCTGCTTTGATTTCGCTGAAACTTTCATTAAAAGTTAGATAAGACTCTCCTCTTTCCAACAATGTACACTTCTTTGGCAATTGGTTGGAAATTGGATGTAAAACAATCACAAAATGTCAGAAAAAAGCCTTTCCGACTCGAATTTTTCTGAACATTTTTGGCGGTAAAAGTCCCATAGTTCCCTCAATTCTGCTCCGATTTCGCTGAAACTTTCATTAAAAGTTAGATAAGATTCTCTTCTTTCCAACAATGTACACTTCTTTGGCAATTTGTTGGAAATTGGATGTAAAACAATCACAAAATGTCAGAAAAAAGCCTTTCTGACTCGAATTTTTCTGAACATTTTTGGCGGTAAAAGTCCCATAGTTCCCTCAATTCTGCTCCGATTTCGCTGAAACTTTCATTAAAAGTTAGACAAGATTCTCCTCTTTCCAAAAATGTACACTTCTTTGGCAATTTGTTGGAAATTGGATGTAAAACAATCACAAAATGTCAGAAAAAAGCCTTTCTGACTCGAATTTTTCTGAACATTTTTGGCGGTAAAAGTCCCATAGTTCCCTCAATTCTGCTCCGATTTCGCTGAAACTTTCATTAAAAGTTAGATAAGACTCTCCTCTTTCCAACAATGTACACTTCTTTGGCAATTTGTTGGAAATTGGATGTAAAACAATCACAAAATGTCAGAAAAAAGCCTTTCTGACTCGAATTTTTCTGAACATTTTTGGCGGTAAAAGTCGCATAGTTCCCTCAATTCTGCTTCGATTTCGCTGAAACTTTCATTAAAAGTTAGATAAGATTCTCTTCTTTCCAACAATGTACACTTCTTTGGCAATTGGTTGGAAATTGGATGTAAAACAATCAGAAAATGTCACATAAAAGCCTCATTGACTTGAATTTTTTTGAAACTTTTTTTGGCGGTAAAAGTCCCATAGTTCCCTCAATTCTGCTCCGATTTCGCTGAAACTTTCATTAAAAGTTAGATAAGACTCTCCTCTTTCCAACAATGTACACTTCTTTGGCAATTGGTTGGAAATTGGATGTAAACCAATCACAAAATGTCAGAAAAAAGCCTTTCCGACTCGAATTTTTCTGAACATTTTTGGCGGTAAAAGTCGCATAGTTCCCTCAATTCTGCTCCGATTTCGCTGAAACTTTCATTAAAAGTTAGATAAGACTCTCCTCTTTCCAACAATGTACACTTCTTTGGCAATTGGTTGGAAATTGGATGTGAAACAATCAGAAAATGTCACATAAAAGCCTTTCCGACTCGAATTTTTTTTGAAACTTTTTTTGGCGGTAAAAGTCCCATAGTTCCCTCAATTCTGCTCCGATTTCGCTGAAACTTTCATTAAAAGTTAGATAAGACTCTCCTCTTTCCAACAATGTACACTTCTTTGGCAATTGGTTGGAAATTGGATGTAAAACAATCACAAAATGTCAGAAAAAAGCCTTTCCGACTCGAATTTTTCTGAACATTTTTGGCGGTAAAAGTCGCATAGTTCCCTCAATTCTGCTCCGATTTCGCTGAAACTTTCATTAAAAGTTAGATAAGACTCTCCTCTTTCCAACAATGTACACTTCTTTGGCAATTTGTTGGAAATTGGATGTAAAACAATCACAAAATGTCAGAAAAAAGCCTTTCTGACTCGAATTTTTCTGAACATTTTTGGCGGTAAAAGTCGCATAGTTCCCTCAATTCTGCTCCGATTTCGCTGAAACTTTCATTAAAAGTTAGATAAGACTCTCCTCTTTCCAACAATGTACACTTCTTTGGCAATTGGTTGGAAATTGGATGTAAAACAATCAGAAAATGTCACATAAAAGCCTCATTGACTCGAATTTTTTTGAAACTTTTTTTGGCGGTAAAAGTCGCATAGTTCCCTCAATTCTGCTCCGATTTCGTTGAAACTTTCATTAGAAGTTAGATAAGATTCTCCTCTTTCCAAAAATGTACACTTCTTTGGCAATTTTTCGGAAATTGGATGTAAAACAATCACAAAATGTCAGAAAAAAGCCTTTCTGACTCGAATTTTTCTGAACATTTTTGGCGGTAAAAGTCCCATAGTTCCCTCAATTCTGCTCCGATTTCGCTGAAACTTTCATTAAAAGTTAGATAAGACTCTCCTCTTTCCAACAATGTACACTTCTTTGGCAATTGGTTGGAAATTGGATGTAAAACAATCACAAAATGTCAGAAAAAAGCCTTTCTGACTCGAATTTTCTGAACATTTTTGGCGGTAAAAGTCCCATAGTTCCCTCAATTCTGCTCCGATTTCGCTGAAACTTTCATTAAAAGTTAGATAAGACTCTCCTCTTTCCAACAATGTACACTTCTTTGGCAATTGGTTGGAAATTGGATGTAAAACAATCAGAAAATATCACATAAAAGCCTCATTGACTCGAATTTTTTTGAAACTTTTTTTGGCGGTAAAAGTCCCATAGTTCCCTCAATTCTGCTTTGATTTCGCTGAAACTTTCATTAAAAGTTAGATAAGACTCTCCTCTTTCCAACAATGTACACTTCTTTGGCAATTGGTTGGAAATTGGATGTAAAACAATCACAAAATGTCAGAAAAAAGCCTTTCCGACTCGAATTTTTCTGAACATTTTTGGCGGTAAAAGTCGCATAGTTCCCTCAATTCTGCTCCGATTTCGCTGAAACTTTCATTAAAAGTTAGATAAGATTCTCCTCTTTCCAACAATGTACACTTCTTTGGCAATTTGTTGGAAATTGGATGTAAAACAATCACAAAATGTCAGAAAAAAGCCTTTCTGACTCGAATTTTTCTGAACATTTTTGGCGGTAAAAGTCCCATAGTTCCCTCAATTCTGCTCCGATTTCGCTGAAACTTTCATTAAAAGTTAGACAAGATTCTCCTCTTTCCAAAAATGTACACTTCTTTGGCAATTTGTTGGAAATTGGATGTAAAACAATCACAAAATGTAAGAAAAAAGCCTTTCTGACTCGAATTTTTCTGAACATTTTTGGCGGTAAAAGTCCCATAGTTCCCTCAATTCTGCTCCGATTTCGCTGAAACTTTCATTAAAAGTTAGATAAGACTCTCCTCTTTCCAACAATGTACACTTCTTTGGCAATTTGTTGGAAATTGGATGTAAAACAATCACAAAATGTCAGAAAAAAGCCTTTCTGACTCGAATTTTTCTGAACATTTTTGGCGGTAAAAGTCGCATAGTTCCCTCAATTCTGCTTCGATTTCGCTGAAACTTTCATTAAAAGTTAGATAAGATTCTCTTCTTTCCAACAATGTACACTTCTTTGGCAATTGGTTGGAAATTGGATGTAAAACAATCAGAAAATGTCACATAAAAGCCTCATTGACTTGAATTTTTTTGAAACTTTTTTTGGCGGTAAAAGTCCCATAGTTCCCTCAATTCTGCTCCGATTTCGCTGAAACTTTCATTAAAAGTTAGATAAGACTCTCCTCTTTCCAACAATGTACACTTCTTTGGCAATTGGTTGGAAATTGGATGTAAACCAATCACAAAATGTCAGAAAAAAGCCTTTCCGACTCGAATTTTTCTGAACATTTTTGGCGGTAAAAGTCGCATAGTTCCCTCAATTCTGCTCCGATTTCGCTGAAACTTTCATTAAAAGTTAGATAAGACTCTCCTCTTTCCAACAATGTACACTTCTTTGGCAATTGGTTGGAAATTGGATGTGAAACAATCAGAAAATGTCACATAAAAGCCTTTCCGACTCGAATTTTTTTGAAACTTTTTTTTGGCGGTAAAAGTCCCATAGTTCCCTCAATTCTGCTCCGATTTCGCTGAAACTTTCATTAAAAGTTAGATAAGACTCTCCTCTTTCCAACAATGTACACTTCTTTGGCAATTGGTTGGAAATTGGATGTAAAACAATCACAAAATGTCAGAAAAAAGCCTTTCCGACTCGAATTTTTCTGAACATTTTTGGCGGTAAAAGTCGCATAGTTCCCTCAATTCTGCTCCGATTTCGCTGAAACTTTCATTAAAAGTTAGATAAGACTCTCCTCTTTCCAACAATGTACACTTCTTTGGCAATTTGTTGGAAATTGGATGTAAAACAATCACAAAATGTCAGAAAAAAGCCTTTCTGACTCGAATTTTTCTGAACATTTTTGGCGGTAAAAGTCGCATAGTTCCCTCAATTCTGCTCCGATTTCGCTGAAACTTTCATTAAAAGTTAGATAAGACTCTCCTCTTTCCAACAATGTACACTTCTTTGGCAATTGGTTGGAAATTCGATGTAAAACAATCACAAAATGTCAGAAAAAAGCCTTTCCGACTCGAATTTTTCTGAACATTTTTGGCGGTAAAAGTCCCATAGTTCCCTCAATTCTGCTCCGATTTCGCTGAAACTTTCATTAAAAGTTAGATAAGACTCTCCTCTTTCCAACAATGTACACTTCTTTGGCAATTTGTTGGAAATTGGATGTAAAACAATCACAAAATGTCAGAAAAAAGCCTTTCTGACTCGAATTTTTCTGAACATTTTTGGCGGTAAAAGTCCCATAGTTCCCTCAATTCTGCTCCGATTTCGCTGAAACTTTCATTAAAAGTTAGACAAGATTCTCCTCTTTCCAAAAATGTACACTTCTTTGGCAATTTGTTGGAAATTGGATGTAAAACAATCACAAAATGTCAGAAAAAAGCCTTTCTGACTCGAATTTTTCTGAACATTTTTGGCGGTAAAAGTCCCATAGTTCCCTCAATTCTGCTCCGATTTCGCTGAAACTTTCATTAAAAGTTAGATAAGACTCTCCTCTTTCCAACAATGTACACTTCTTTGGCAATTGGTTGGAAATTGGATGTAAAACAATCAGAAAATGTCACATAAAAGCCTCATTGACTTGAATTTTTTTGAAACTTTTTTTGGCGGTAAAAGTCCCATAGTTCCCTCAATTCTGCTCCGATTTCGCTGAAACTTTCATTAAAAGTTAGATAAGATTCTCTTCTTTCCAACAATGTACACTTCTTTGGCAATTGGTTGGAAATTGGATGTAAAACAATCAGAAAATGTCACATAAAAGCCTCATTGACTTGAATTTTTTTGAAACTTTTTTTGGCGGTAAAAGTCCCATAGTTCCCTCAATTCTGCTCCGATTTCGCTGAAACTTTCATTAAAAGTTAGATAAGACTCTCCTCTTTCCAACAATGTACACTTCTTTGGCAATTGGTTGGAAATTGGATGTAAACCAATCACAAAATATCAGAAAAAAGCCTTCCGACTCGAATTTTTCTGAACATTTTTGGCGGTAAAAGTCGCATAGTTCCCTCAATTCTGCTCCGATTTCGCTGAAACTTTCATTAAAAGTTAGATAAGACTCTCCTCTTTCCAACAATGTACACTTCTTTGGCAATTGGTTGGAAATTAGATGTGAAACATTCAGAAAATGTCACATAAAAGCCTTTCCGACTCGAATTTTTTTGAAACTTTTTTTGGCGGTAAAAGTCCCATAGTTCCCTCAATTCTGCTTTGATTTCGCTGAAACTTTCATTAAAAGTTAGATAAGACTCTCCTCTTTCCAACAATGTACACTTCTTTGGCAATTGGTTGGAAATTGGATGTAAAACAATCACAAAATGTCAGAAAAAAGCCTTTCCGACTCGAATTTTTCTGAACATTTTTGGCGGTAAAAGTCGCATAGTTCCCTCAATTCTGCTCCGATTTCGCTGAAACTTTCATTAAAAGTTAGATAAGACTCTCCTCTTTCCAACAATGTACACTTCTTTGGCAATTTGTTGGAAATTGGATGTAAAACAATCACAAAATGTCAGAAAAAAGCCTTTCCGACTCGAATTTTTCTGAACATTTTTGGCGGTAAAAGTCGCATAGTTCCCTCAATTCTGCTCCGATTTCGCTGGAACTTTCATTAAAAGTTAGATAAGACTCTCCTCTTTCCAACAATGTACACTTCTTTGGCAATTGGTTGGAAATTCGATGTAAAACAATCACAAAATGTCAGAAAAAAGCCTTTCCGACTCGAATTTTTCTGAACATTTTTGGCGGTAAAAGTCCCATAGTTCCCTCAATTCTGCTCCGATTTCGCTGAAACTTTCATTAAAAGTTAGATAAGACTCTCCTCTTTCCAACAATGTACACTTCTTTGGCAATTTGTTGGAAATTGGATGTAAAACAATCACAAAATGTCAGAAAAAAGCCTTTCTGACTCGAATTTTTCTGAACATTTTTGGCGGTAAAAGTCCCATAGTTCCCTCAATTCTGCTCCGATTTCGCTGAAACTTTCATTAAAAGTTAGACAAGATTCTCCTCTTTCCAAAAATGTACACTTCTTTGGCAATTTGTTGGAAATTGGATGTAAAACAATCACAAAATGTCAGAAAAAAGCCTTTCTGACTCGAATTTTTCTGAACATTTTTGGCGGTAAAAGTCCCATAGTTCCCTCAATTCTGCTCCGATTTCGCTGAAACTTTCATTAAAAGTTAGATAAGACTCTCCTCTTTCCAACAATGTACACTTCTTTGGCAATTTGTTGGAAATTGGATGTAAAACAATCACAAAATGTCAGAAAAAAGCCTTTCTGACTCGAATTTTTCTGAACATTTTTGGCGGTAAAAGTCGCATAGTTCCCTCAATTCTGCTCCGATTTCGCTGAAACTTTCATTAAAAGTTAGATAAGACTCTCCTCTTTCAAACAATGTACACTTCTTTGGCAATTGGTTGGAAACTGGATGTAAAACAATCAGAAAATGTCACATAAAAGCCTCATTGACTCGAATTTTTTTGAAACTTTTTTTGGCGGTAAAAGTCGCATAGTTCCCTCAATTCTGCTCCGATTTCGTTGAAACTTTCATTAGAAGTTAGATAAGATTCTCCTCTTTCCAAAAATGTACACTTCTTTGGCAATTTTTCGGAAATTGGATGTAAAACAATCACAAAATGTCAGAAAAAAGCCTTTCTGACTCGAATTTTTCTGAACATTTTTGGCGGTAAAAGTCGCATAGTTCCCTCAATTCTGCTCCGATTTCGCTGAAACTTTCATTAAAAGTTAGATAAGACTCTCCTCTTTCCAACAATGTACACTTCTTTGGCAATTTGTTGGAAATTGGATGTAAAACAATCACAAAATGTCAGAAAAAAGCCTTTCTGACTCGAATTTTTCTGAACATTTTTGGCGGTAAAAGTCCCATAGTTCCCTCAATTCTGCTCCGATTTCGCTGAAACTTTCATTAAAAGTTAGATAAGATTCTCTTCTTTCCAACAATGTACACTTTTTCGGCAATTGGTTGGAAATTGGATGTAAAACAATCAGAAAATGTCACATAAAAGCCTCATTGACTCGAATTTTTTTGAAACTTTTTTTGGCGGTAAAAGTCCCATAGTTCCCTCAATTCTGCTCCGATTTCGCTGAAACTTTCATTAAAAGTTAGATAAGACTCTCCTCTTTCCAACAATGTACACTTCTTTGGCAATTGGTTGGAAATTGGATGTAAACCAATCACAAAATGTCAGAAAAAAGCCTTTCCGACTCGAATTTTTCTCAACATTTTTGGCGGTAAAAGTCGCATAGTTCCCTCAATTCTGCTCCGATTTCGCTGAAACTTTCATTAAAAGTTAGATAAGACTCTCCTCTTTCCAACAATGTACACTTCTTTGGCAATTGGTTGGAAATTGGATGTGAACCAATCAGAAAATGTCACATAAAAGCCTTTCCGACTCGAATTTTTTTGAAACTTTTTTTGGCGGTAAAAGTCCCATAGTTCCCTCAATTCTGCTTTGATTTCGCTGAAACTTTCATTAAAAGTTAGATAAGACTCTCCTCTTTTCAACAATGTACACTTCTTTGGCAATTGGTTGGAAATTGGATGTAAAACAATCACAAAATGTCAGAAAAAAGCCTTTCTGACTCGAATTTTTCTGAACATTTTTGGCGGTAAAAGTCCCATAGTTCCCTCAATTCTGCTCCGATTTCGCTGAAACTTTCATTAAAAGTTAGATAAGACTCTCCTCTTTCCAACAATGTACACTTCTTTGGCAATTTTTTTGGCGGTAAAAGTCGCATAGTTCCCTCAATTCTGCTCCGATTTCGTTGAAACTTTCATTAGAAGTTAGATAAGATTCTCCTCTTTCCAAAAATGTACACTTCTTTGGCAATTTGTTGGAAATTGGATGTAAAACAATCACAAAATGTCAGAAAAAAGCCTTTCTGACTCGAATTTTTCTGAACATTTTTGGCGGTAAAAGTCCCATAGTTCCCTCAATTCTGCTCCGATTTCGCTGAAACTTTCATTAAAAGTTAGATAAGACTCTCCTCTTTCCAACAATGTACACTTCTTTGGCAATTGGTTGGAAATTGGATGTGAAACAATCAGAAAATGTCACATAAAAGCCTTTCCGACTCGAATTTTTTTGAAACTTTTTTTGGCGGTAAAAGTCCCATAGTTCCCTCAATTCTGCTTTGATTTCGCTGAAACTTTCATTAAAAGTTAGATAAGACTCTCCTCTTTCCAACAATGTACACTTCTTTGGCAATTGGTTGGAAATTGGATGTAAAACAATCACAAAATGTCAGAAAAAAGCCTTTCCGACTCGAATTTTTCTGAACATTTTTGGCGGTAAAAGTCCCATAGTTCCCTCAATTCTGCTCCGATTTCGCTGAAACTTTCATTAAAAGTTAGATAAGACTCTCCTCTTTCCAACAATGTACACTTCTTTGGCAATTGGTTGGAAATTGGATGTAAAACAATCACAAAATGTCAGAAAAAAGCCTTTCTGACTCGAATTTTTCTGAACATTTTTGGCGGTAAAAGTCCCATAGTTCCCTCAATTCTGCTCCGATTTCGCTGAAACTTTCATTAAAAGTTAGATAAGACTCTCCTCTTTCCAACAATGTACACTTCTTTGGCAATTTGTTGGAAATTGGATGTAAAACAATCACAAAATGTCAGAAAAAAGCCTTTCCGACTCGAATTTTTCTGAACATTTTTGGCGGTAAAAGTCGCATAGTTCCCTCAATTCTGCTCCGATTTCGCTGAAACTTTCATTAAAAGTTAGATAAGATTTTCCTCTTTCCAACAATGTACACCTCTTTGGCAATTTGTTGGAAATTGGATGTAAAACAATCACAAAATGTCAGAAAAAAGCCTTTCTGACTCGAATTTTTCTGAACATTTTTGGCGGTAAAAGTCGCATAGTTCCCTCAATTCTGCTCCGATTTCGCTGAAACTTTCATTAAAAGTTAGATAAGACTCTCCTCTTTCCAACAATGTACACTTCTTTGGCAATTGGTTGGAAACTGGATGTAAAACAATCAGAAAATATCACATAAAAGCCTCATTGACTCGAATTTTTTTGAAACTTTTTTTGGCGGTAAAAGTCGCATAGTTCCCTCAATTCTGCTCCGATTTCGTTGAAACTTTCATTAGAAGTTAGATAAGATTCTCCTCTTTCCAAAAATGTACACTTCTTTGGCAATTTGTTGGAAATTGGATGTAAAACAATCACAAAATATCAGAAAAAAGCCTTTCTGACTCGAATTTTTCTGAACATTTTTGGCGGTAAAAGTCCCATAGTTCCCTCAATTCTGCTCCGATTTCGCTGAAACTTTCATTAAAAGTTAGATAAGACTCTCCTCTTTCCAACAATGTACACTTCTTTGGCAATTGGTTGGAAATTGGATGTAAAACAATCAGAAAATATCACATAAAAGCCTCATTGACTCGAATTTTTTTGAAACTTTTTTTGGCGGTAAAAGTCCCATAGTTCCCTCAATTCTGCTTTGATTTCGCTGAAACTTTCATTAAAAGTTAGATAAGACTCTCCTCTTTCCAACAATGTACACTTCTTTGGCAATTGGTTGGAAATTGGATGTAAAACAATCACAAAATGTCAGAAAAAAGCCTTTCCGACTCGAATTTTTCTGAACATTTTTGGCGGTAAAAGTCGCATAGTTCCCTCAATTCTGCTCCGATTTCGCTGAAACTTTCATTAAAAGTTAGATAAGATTCTCCTCTTTCCAACAATGTACACTTCTTTGGCAATTTGTTGGAAATTGGATGTAAAACAATCACAAAATGTCAGAAAAAAGCCTTTCTGACTCGAATTTTTCTGAACATTTTTGGCGGTAAAAGTCCCATAGTTCCCTCAATTCTGCTCCGATTTCGCTGAAACTTTCATTAAAAGTTAGACAAGATTCTCCTCTTTCCAAAAATGTACACTTCTTTGGCAATTTGTTGGAAATTGGATGTAAAACAATCACAAAATGTCAGAAAAAAGCCTTTCTGACTCGAATTTTTCTGAACATTTTTGGCGGTAAAAGTCCCATAGTTCCCTCAATTCTGCTCCGATTTCGCTGAAACTTTCATTAAAAGTTAGATAAGACTCTCCTCTTTCCAACAATGTACACTTCTTTGGCAATTTGTTGGAATTGGATGTAAAACAATCACAAAATGTCAGAAAAAAGCCTTTCTGACTCGAATTTTTCTGAACATTTTGGCGGTAAAAGTCGCATAGTTCCCTCAATTCTGCTTCGATTTCGCTGAAACTTTCATTAAAAGTTAGATAAGATTCTCTTCTTTCCAACAATGTACACTTCTTTGGCAATTGGTTGGAAATTGGATGTAAAACAATCAGAAATGTCACATAAAAGCCTCATTGACTTGAATTTTTTTGAAACTTTTTTTGGCGGTAAAAGTCCCATAGTTCCCTCAATTCTGCTCCGATTTCGCTGAAACTTTCATTAAAAGTTAGATAAGACTCTCCTCTTTCCAACAATGTACACTTCTTTGGCAATTGGTTGGAAATTGGATGTAAACCAATCACAAATGTCAGAAAAAAGCCTTTCCGACTCGAATTTTTCTGAACATTTTTGGCGGTAAAAGTCGCATAGTTCCCTCAATTCTGCTCCGATTTCGCTGAAACTTTCATTAAAAGTTAGATAAGACTCTCCTCTTTCCAACAATGTACACTTCTTTGGCAATTGGTTGGAAATTGGATGTGAAACAATCAGAAAATGTCACATAAAAGCCTTTCCGACTCGAATTTTTTTGAAACTTTTTTTGGCGGTAAAAGTCCCATAGTTCCCTCAATTCTGCTCCGATTTCGCTGAAACTTTCATTAAAAGTTAGATAAGACTCTCCTCTTTCCAACAATGTACACTTCTTTGGCAATTGGTTGGAAATTGGATGTAAAACAATCACAAAATGTCAGAAAAAAGCCTTTCTGACTCGAATTTTTCTGAACATTTTTGGCGGTAAAAGTCGCATAGTTCCCTCAATTCTGCTCCGATTTCGCTGAAACTTTCATTAAAAGTTAGATAAGACTCTCCTCTTTCCAACAATGTACACTTCTTTGGCAATTGGTTGGAAATTGGATGTAAAACAATCACAAAATGTCAGAAAAAAGCCTTTCCGACTCGAATTTTTCTGAACATTTTTGGCGGTAAAAGTCGCATAGTTCCCTCAATTCTGCTCCGATTTCGCTGAAACTTTCATTAAAAGTTAGATAAGACTCTCCTCTTTCCAACAATGTACACTTCTTTGGCAATTTGTTGGAAATTGGATGTAAAACAATCACAAAATGTCAGAAAAAAGCCTTTCTGACTCGAATTTTTCTGAACATTTTTGGCGGTAAAAGTCGCATAGTTCCCTCAATTCTGCTCCGATTTCGCTGAAACTTTCATTAAAAGTTAGATAAGACTCTCCTCTTTCCAACAATGTACACTTCTTTGGCAATTGGTTGGAAATTCGATGTAAAACAATCACAAAATGTCAGAAAAAAGCCTTTCCGACTCGAATTTTTCTGAACATTTTTGGCGGTAAAAGTCCCATAGTTCCCTCAATTCTGCTCCGATTTCGCTGAAACTTTCATTAAAAGTTAGATAAGACTCTCCTCTTTCCAACAATGTACACTTCTTTGGCAATTTGTTGGAAATTGGATGTAAAACAATCACAAAATGTCAGAAAAAAGCCTTTCTGACTCGAATTTTTCTGAACATTTTTGGCGGTAAAAGTCCCATAGTTCCCTCAATTCTGCTCCGATTTCGCTGAAACTTTCATTAAAAGTTAGACAAGATTCTCCTCTTTCCAAAAATGTACACTTCTTTGGCAATTTGTTGGAAATTGGATGTAAAACAATCACAAAATGTCAGAAAAAAGCCTTTCTGACTCGAATTTTTCTGAACATTTTTGGCGGTAAAAGTCGCATAGTTCCCTCAATTCTGCTCCGATTTCGCTGAAACTTTCATTAAAAGTTAGATAAGACTCTCCTCTTTCCAACAATGTACACTTCTTTGGCAATTGGTTGGAAATTGGATGTAAAACAATCAGAAAATGTCACATAAAAGCCTCATTGACTTGAATTTTTTTGAAACTTTTTTTGGCGGTAAAAGTCCCATAGTTCCCTCAATTCTGCTCCGATTTCGCTGAAACTTTCATTAAAAGTTAGATAAGATTCTCTTCTTTCCAACAATGTACACTTCTTTGGCAATTGGTTGGAAATTGGATGTAAAACAATCAGAAAATGTCACATAAAAGCCTCATTGACTTGAATTTTTTTGAAACTTTTTTTGGCGGTAAAAGTCCCATAGTTCCCTCAATTCTGCTCCGATTTCGCTGAAACTTTCATTAAAAGTTAGATAAGACTC
>NW_026562226.1:0-2500 GCF_027943255.1 Anastrepha obliqua
ATTTTTCGTCACTACCTCCCCGAACTGGGAGTGGGTAATTTACGCGCCTGCTGCCTTCCTTAGATGTGGTAGCCGTTTCTCAGGCTCCCTCTCCGGAATCGAACCCTGATTCCCCGTTACCCGTTGCAACCATGGTAGTCCTAGATACTACCATCAAAAGTTGATAGGGCAGACATTTGAAAGATCTGTCGTCGGTACGGGACCATACGATCTGCAAGTTATCTAGAGTTCAACCAATTTAACGATCAAATGATCGCTTGGTTTTAGTCTAATAAAAGCACACGTTCCATAAGGTCCGTGTTTATATTGCATGTATTAGCTCTAGAATTACCACAGTTATCCAAGTAACTGTTAACGATCTATGGAACCATAACTGATATAATGAGCCTTTTGCGGTTTCACTTTTAATTTGTTTGTACTTAGACATGCATGGCTTAATCTTTGAGACAAGCATATAACTACTGGCAGGATCAACCAGAATAATATTTGTATTTATATATTTTTCTTTGTTTTTCATATTTGAAAATTTCATAAATTACGGTGTATATAAAAAGTAAAGGGGCGACCCCCCTTTAGCTTTTCTTATCAAAATTCAAAAACCGTTTTTTATGAAAAAGAATTTTCGTTCTCTATATTATATATTTTATATAAAAATATAAGAACGATATTTCTTCTTAATATTTGCCAATTTTCAAATAATTTATCATTCTTAATAACATTTTACTTTTTTTTCAAATGCATTTTTAATGTAATAATTTCATATATTACATAATTTTTCTCTTTGAATTGAAATTAATAATTTCATAATTCTATTTTTTAATCATAAATATATATGATTGAAAAAATTTTCTCCTCTTTTCCTTTGTTTAAAATTTAATTTTTCTTATAAATTTTTGTTTTTCTTATTTTTTTCTCTTCATCATCTGTTTAATTTCCTGTATTTATACAAGAAACAAACAGTTGAGGATAATTTCTATGTAATGCTAGTATAGAATATAAAATTTTGAATTCAAAAATTTATTTCTATTTAAACTAACTATAGAAAACCAGGAATAAAATACAATAACACCAATATGCATAACATGTTAGTATTAGAATATAGATTCTTCATATATGTATATATATTCGAAAATTTTTTCTATTTAAACTAACGTATGGAAAACCAGGCATAAAATCACAATATTACCAGTTTAATATGGCTTAAATTCGAGTTTCATATAGTTATGATTCGATTTATATGCTTCAATATCATTGGTTAGTTAACTTTTGATATTTTCATATTATTTCACATGCCTTCACCGTGAGTGTTTTTTGCCATGCACACCTCACATTGTCAAAAATGTATGGGAAAAATTCATTTCAATACATTTCAGTTTGATTTGAAATGTCTTTATTATATATTTTAGTGCCAATATGCCAAGGTTATATTCCATAACTCTCTATTTAAACTAACGTATGGAAAACCAGGCATAAAATCACAATATTACCAGTTTAATATGGCTCAAATTCGAGTTTCATATAGTTATGATTCGATTTATATGCTTCAATATCATTGGTTAGTTAACTTTTGATATTTTCATATTATATCACATGCCTTCACCGTGAGTGTTTTTTGCCATGCACACCTCACATTGTCAAAAATGTATGGGAAAAATTCATTTCAATACATTTCAGTTTGATTTGAAATGTCTTTATTATATATTTTAATGGCAATATGCCAAGGTTATATTCCATAAAATGTTAGTATAGAATATAGATTCTTCATATATGTATATATATTCGAGAATTTTTTTCTATTTAAACTAACGTATGGAAAACCAGGCATAAAATCACAATATTACCAGTTTAATATGGCTCAAATTCGAGTTTCATATAGTTATGATTCGATTTATATGTTTCAATATCATTGGTTAGTTAACTTTTGATATTTTCATATTATATCACATGCCTTCACCGTGAGTGTTTTTTGCCATGCACACCTCACATTGTCAAAAATGTATGGGAAAAATTCATTTCAATACATTTCAGTTTGATTTGAAATGTCTTTATTATATATTTTAGTGCCAATATGCCAAGGTTATATTCCATAACATGTTAGTATTAGAATATAGATTCTTCATATATGTTATATATTCGAAAATTTTTTCTATTTAAACTAACGTATGGAAAACCAGGCATAAAATCACAATATTACCAGTTTAATATGGCTTAAATTCGAGTTTCATATAGTTATGATTCGATTTATATGCTTCAATATCATTGGTTAGTTAACTTTTGATATTTTCATATTATTTCACATGCCTTCACCGTGAGTGTTTTTTGCCATGCACACCTCACATTGTCAAAAATGTATGGGAAAAATTCATTTCAATACATTTCAGTTTGATTTGAAATGTCTTTATTATATATTTTAGTGCCAATATGCCAAGGTTATATTCCATAACATGTTAGTATTAGAATATAGATTCTTCATATATGTATATATATTCGAAAATTTTTT
>NW_026562226.1:7500-17500 GCF_027943255.1 Anastrepha obliqua
ATATCTCTCGACGGCTTCTTTATGGTCGTTCCTGTTGCCAGGATGAGCACAAGGCCCATTTTTAATAACAAACGGATACTCAACAGGTTACGGAATTGGAACCGTATTCCCTTTCGTTCAAAATAATTCAAGTATTTTAATTATTTTTAAATATATTTTTATTAATATTTTTTTTTTATTAAAAACTTGAAAATTTTCGGCTTTCGCCTTGAACTTAGGACCGACTAACTCGTGATCAACCACTGTTCACACGAAACCCTTCTCCACTTCAGTCCTCCAAGGTCTCATTCGATTATTTGCTACTACCACCAAGATCTGTACCAATAGCGGCTCCATGCAGGCTTACGCCAAACACTTCTAAGCACACTATTGTACCCTCCTACTCACTAAAGTTTCAAAATTTATAAATCAATCGAAATTGTTTTATAAATCATCTACTTTAGCGGTAATGTATAGGTATACAACTTAAGCGCCATCCATTTTAAGGGCTAGTTGCTTCGGCAGGTGAGTTGTTACACACTCCTTAGCGGATTACGACTTCCATGTCCACCGTCCTGCTGTTTTAAGCAACCAACGCCTTTCATGGTATCTGCATGAGTTGTTAATTTAGGCACCGTAACATTACGTTTGGTTCATCCCACAGCGCCAGTTCTGCTTACCAAAAGTGGCCCACTGGGCACATTATATCATAACCTCAACCTTCATATCAAGAAAGGTGAGGTTCTTACCCATTTAAAGTTTGAGAATAGGTTAAAATCGTTTCGACCCTAAGGCCTCTAATCATTCGCTTTACCAGATAAGATTATTTTATATAATTTTTAAATGCACCAGCTATCCTGAGGGAAACTTCGGAGGGAACCAGCTACTAGATGGTTCGATTGGTCTTTCGCCCCTATACTCAATTCTGACAATCGATTTGCACGTCAGAACTGTTTCGGTCTTCCATCAGGGTTTCCCCTGACTTCAACCTGATCAAGTATAGTTCACCATCTTTCGGGTCACAGCATATATGCTCAAGGTACGCTCCAGTTAGAGGTATAAATAATAATAAATTATCATTATACATAACTATATGGAACGCCCCGGGATTGAATTAATTGACTATTTATTAAAAAATAGACTAAAAATTAATCCCATTATATTTAAGTTAAGTTAATTATGCCATTAAGTTTAATATAACTCAATGACTTGCACATATGTTAGACTCCTTGGTCCGTGTTTCAAGACGGGTCCCGAAGGTATCCTGAATCTTTCGCATTGTTAATCATATAAATGCATACAAATAAATATTAATATCATAGATATTAAATTTTTTGTAAAATTCAAAAAATGAATTTTAGCATTATATATAATAAAATCTATCAACACTTTATCAAATCATTAGTATTTATTTTATGTTAATATGCTTAAAAAGCAAATTAATTTAAATAAACTTAATATCACCAATGATCTTTTGATAAATACTTTATTATGTTAATAGATTACAATGTCCTTATATGAAAAAAATGCACATTATTTTTTTAATTATTTAATGATGAATTTTTCATAATGGATATTCAGGTTCATCGGGCTTAACCTCTAAGCAGTTTCACGTACTATTTAACTCTCTATTCAGAGTTCTTTTCAACTTTCCCTCACGGTACTTGTTTACTATCGGTCTCATGGTTATATTTAGTTTTAGATGGAGTTTACCACCCACTTAGTGCTGCACTATCAAGCAACACGACTCTTTGGAAATATCTTTCTAGTAATCATTAACGTTATACGGGCCTGGCACCCTCTATGGGTAAATGGCCTCATTTAAGAAGGACTTAAATCGTTAATTTCTCATACTAGATATTAAGATATTCCATACACTGCATCTCACATTTGACATATAGACAAAGTGACTTAGTGCTGAACTATTTTCTTTTCGCTCGCCGCTACTAAGAAAATCCTTGTTAGTTTCTTTTCCTCCCCTCATTAATATGCTTAAATTCAGGGGGTAATCCCATATGAGTTGAGGTTGTTTTAATATTCTTTTTTTATCTTCTCACAATTTAATAAAAAAATTATATCATCTTTTCATCTCTATTTTTCTTTTCTCCTTTTATATATTGTAAATATATAAAAATAATAATAATGTAAAATGAGGCAATCCTAGAATAAAAAATTTAATTTTTATGCTAGACATTCCTCCTTTTAATTACATATATAAATTATTATTTTATATATATATATAAATAATATGAAAATTTTTTGTAAAGAATACTTAGATTCAATATTTTCATCATTTCATTTTATTTGAGAGGATTTTTTTTTTAAAGAATATATAATAAATAAAATTCATTATATATCTTTATTTTTTTTGCTATTAATATTATGAATTATTTAAAATCCAATAATATACACATTTGCTTAAATTCAATTATTTTTATAAAAGAATAAGCAACTTATTTAGCATAGTCTTACAACCCTCAACCATATGTAGTCCAAGCAGTACTTTAAAATTGAATTTAATGTACATAACAGCATGGACTGCGATATGCGTTCAAAATGTCGATGTTCATGTGTCCTGCAGTTCACACGATGACGCACAGTTTGCTGCGTTCTTCATCGACCCATGAGCCAAGTGATCCACCGCTTAGAGTATTTTTTTATTTATTTTTATTTATAACAAATGTCAATTTTTTTTTGCATATATTAATTGAAAGAGTAAAATTAAATAATATTAATAATATATAAATTGATTTTCTTTCAATAATATATATCAAATATATTTAACTCTAAACATTTTTATTAAGTTGCGAATGTCTTAGTTCAACAATAATACAGTGGTGGTATTTATTATGATTCAATTATTTTGTATTTTTTTAATCATTTTATGTATATATAATAATATAATAAATATATACCACTTTTGTTATTGTGAACAAATTAACTTATCATTCAATCAAATGAATAATAAGTACAACTTTTTATTTTCATGTTTAAAGGTTTTTAAAAGAAAAAAATAAGAAAAAACATTACAAAATGTACCATCATATATTATATTTAATATGATATAATTGATGGATCACAAATTGAATGAAAAAGAATAAAAAGAATTATGGATTCAAAATAATTATATAAATTTTTTTTTTTTTTCTTTTTTTTTTTTTTTTTTTTTTTTCTTTTTGTTCGTTTGTTTGCTTGTCTGTTTGTTTGTTTGTTTGTTTGTTTTTCTTACGGATATGGAACACAATAATGATCCTTCCGCAGGTTCACCTACGGAAACCTTGTTACGACTTTTACTTCCTCTAAATAATCAAGTTCGGTCAACTTTTGCGAAACAACCGTGACACACGAGGCGTCACAGTGATCACGTCCGGAGACCTCACTAAATAATTCAATCGGTAGTAGCGACGGGCGGTATGTACAAAGGGCAGGGACTTAATCAATGCGAGTTAATAACTCGCACTTACTGGGAATTCCAAGTTCATGTGAACAGTTTCAGTTCACAATCCCAAGCATGAAAGTGGTTCAGCGGTTTACCCGGACCTCTCGGTCTAGGAAATACACGTTGATACTTTCATTGTAGCGCGCGTGCAGCCCAGGACATCTAAGGGCATCACAGACCTGTTATTGCTCAATCTCGTTACTGCTAGACGCAATTTGTCCATTTAAGAAGCTAGTGTCCTTATAATGGGACAAACCAACAGGTACGACTCCACTTATATAAACACATTCAAACACTTGTACATTCAAGATGTACGCATGAAAGAAGGCTATATAAGTTTCAACATCATAATCCTGAAAGCATCTATTTAATATATTTGAGTCTCGTTCGTTATCGGAATTAACCAGACAAATCACTCCACGAACTAAGAACGGCCATGCACCACCACCCATAGATTCGAGAAAGAGCTATCAATCTGTCTTACACGCTTATGTTCGGACCTGGTAAGTTTTCCCGTGTTGAGTCAAATTAAGCCGCAGGCTCCACTCCTGGTGGTGCCCTTCCGTCAATTCCTTTAAGTTTCAGCTTTGCAACCATACTTCCCCCGGAGCCCAAAAGCTTTGGTTTCCCGGGAAGCGACTGAGAGAGCCATAGTAGTAGCTACACCCAATTGCTAGCTGGCATCGTTTATGGTTAGAACTAGGGCGGTATCTGATCGCCTTCGAACCTCTAACTTTCGTTCTTGATTAATGAAAACATCTTTGGCAAATGCTTTCGCTTAAGTTAGTCTTACGACGGTCCAAGAATTTCACCTCTCGCGTCGTAATACTAATGCCCCCAAACTGCTTCTATTAATCATTACCTCTTGATCTAAAAACCAATGAAAGTAGAACAGAGGTCTTATTTCATTATTCCATGCACAAAATATTCAGGCATTTGGAGCCTGCTTTAAGCACTCTAATTTGTTCAAAGTAATTGTACCGGCCCACAACAACACTCGATGAAGAGCACTGAAGTAGGTTTAAATAGGAGGAATATATAAAAAATACATTGTATTAATTATATATAAGAACTCCACCGGTAATACGCTTACATACATAAGGTAATGTACATACCACAATATATAGTTGTACTACCCGTATGAAGCACAAATTCAACTACGAACGTTTTAACCGCAACAACTTTAATATACGCTATTGGAGCTGGAATTACCGCGGCTGCTGGCACCAGACTTGCCCTCCAATAGGTCCTTGTTAAAGGATTTAAAGTGTACTCATTCCAATTACAGGGCCTCGGATATGAGTCCTGTATTGTTATTTTTCGTCACTACCTCCCCGAACTGGGAGTGGGTAATTTACGCGCCTGCTGCCTTCCTTAGATGTGGTAGCCGTTTCTCAGGCTCCCTCTCCGGAATCGAACCCTGATTCCCCGTTACCCGTTGCAACCATGGTAGTCCTAGATACTACCATCAAAAGTTGATAGGGCAGACATTTGAAAGATCTGTCGTCGGTACGGGACCATACGATCTGCAAGTTATCTAGAGTTCAACCAATTTAACGATCAAATGATCGCTTGGTTTTAGTCTAATAAAAGCACACGTTCCATAAGGTCCGTGTTTATATTGCATGTATTAGCTCTAGAATTACCACAGTTATCCAAGTAACTGTTAACGATCTATGGAACCATAACTGATATAATGAGCCTTTTGCGGTTTCACTTTTAATTTGTTTGTACTTAGACATGCATGGCTTAATCTTTGAGACAAGCATATAACTACTGGCAGGATCAACCAGAATAATATTTGTATTTATATATTTTTCTTTGTTTTTCATATTTGAAAATTTCATAAATTACGGTGTATATAAAAAGTAAAGGGGCGACCCCCCTTTAGCTTTTCTTATCAAAATTCAAAAACCGTTTTTTATGAAAAAGAATTTTCGTTCTCTATATTATATATTTTATATAAAAATATAAGAACGATATTTCTTCTTAATATTTGCCAATTTTCAAATAATTTATCATTCTTAATAACATTTTACTTTTTTTTCAAATGCATTTTTAATGTAATAATTTCATATATTACATAATTTTTCTCTTTGAATTGAAATTAATAATTTCATAATTCTATTTTTTAATCATAAATATATATGATTGAAAAAATTTTCTCCTCTTTTCCTTTGTTTAAAATTTAATTTTTCTTATAAATTTTTGTTTTTCTTATTTTTTTCTCTTCATCATCTGTTTAATTTCCTGTATTTATACAAGAAACAAACAGTTGAGGATAATTTCTATGTAATGCTAGTATAGAATATAAAATTTTGAATTCAAAAATTTATTTCTATTTAAACTAACTATAGAAAACCAGGAATAAAATACAATAACACCAATATGCCATAACATGTTAGTATAGAATATAGATTCTTCATATATGTATATATATTCGAAAATTTTTTCTATTTAAACTAACGTATGGAAAACCAGGAATAAAATCATAATATTACCAGTTTAATATGGCTCAAATTCGAGTTTCATATAGTTATGATTCGATTTATATGCTTCAATATCATTGGTTAGTTAACTTTTGATATTTTCATATTATATCACATGCCTTCACCGTGAGTGTTTTTTGCCATGCACACCTCACATTGTCAAAAATGTATGGGAAAAATTCATTTCAATACATTTCAGTTTGATTTGAAATGTCTTTATTATATATTTTAGTGCCAATATGCCAAGGTTATATTCCATAACTCTCTATTTAAACTAACGTATGGAAAACCAGGCATAAAATCACAATATTACCAGTTTAATATGGCTCAAATTCGAGTTTCATATAGTTATGATTCGATTTATATGCTTCAATATCATTGGTTAGTTAACTTTTGATATTTTCATATTATATCACATGCCTTCACCGTGAGTGTTTTTTGCCATGCACACCTCACATTGTCAAAAATGTATGGGAAAAATTCATTTCAATACATTTCAGTTTGATTTGAAATGTCTTTATTATATATTTTAATGGCAATATGCCAAGGTTATATTCCATAAAATGTTAGTATAGAATATAGATTCTTCATATATGTATATATATTCGAGAATTTTTTTCTATTTAAACTAACGTATGGAAAACCAGGCATAAAATCACAATATTACCAGTTTAATATGGCTCAAATTCGAGTTTCATATAGTTATGATTCGATTTATATGTTTCAATATCATTGGTTAGTTAACTTTTGATATTTTCATATTATATCACATGCCTTCACCGTGAGTGTTTTTTGCCATGCACACCTCACATTGTCAAAAATGTATGGGAAAAATTCATTTCAATACATTTCAGTTTGATTTGAAATGTCTTTATTATATATTTTAGTGCCAATATGCCAAGGTTATATTCCATAACATGTTAGTATTAGAATATAGATTCTTCATATATGTATATATATTCGAAAATTTTTTCTATTTAAACTAACGTATGGAAAACCAGGCATAAAATCACAATATTACCAGTTTAATATGGCTTAAATTCGAGTTTCATATAGTTATGATTCGATTTATATGCTTCAATATCATTGGTTAGTTAACTTTTGATATTTTCATATTATTTCACATGCCTTCACCGTGAGTGTTTTTTGCCATGCACACCTCACATTGTCAAAAATGTATGGGAAAAATTCATTTCAATACATTTCAGTTTGATTTGAAATGTCTTTATTATATATTTTAGTGCCAATATGCCAAGGTTATATTCCATAACATGTTAGTATTAGAATATAGATTCTTCATATATGTATATATATTCGAAAATTTTTTCTATTTAAACTAACGTATGGAAAACCAGGCATAAAATCACAATATTACCAGTTTAATATGGCTTAAATTCGAGTTTCATATAGTTATGATTCGATTTATATGCTTCAATATCATTGGTTAGTTAACTTTTGATATTTTCATATTATTTCACATGCCTTCACCGTGAGTGTTTTTTGCCATGCACACCTCACATTGTCAAAAATGTATGGGAAAAATTCATTTCAATACATTTCAGTTTGATTTGAAATGTCTTTATTATATATTTTAGTGCCAATATGCCAAGGTTATATTCCATAACATGTTAGTATTAGAATATAGATTCTTCATATATGTATATATATTCGAAAATTTTTTCTATTTAAACTAACGTATGGAAAACCAGGCATAAAATCACAATATTACCAGTTTAATATGGCTTAAATTCGAGTTTCATATAGTTATGATTCGATTTATATGCTTCAATATCATTGGTTAGTTAACTTTTGATATTTTCATATTATTTCACATGCCTTCACCGTGAGTGTTTTTTGCCATGCACACCTCACATTGTCAAAAATGTATGGGAAAAATTCATTTCAATACATTTCAGTTTGATTTGAAATGTCTTTATTATATATTTTAGTGCCAATATGCCAAGGTTATATTCCATAACTCTCTATTTAAACTAACGTATGGAAAACCAGGCATAAAATCACAATATTACCAGTTTAATATGGCTCAAATTCGAGTTTCATATAGTTATGATTCGATTTATATGCTTCAATATCATTGGTTAGTTAACTTTTGATATTTTCATATTATATCACATGCCTTCACCGTGAGTGTTTTTTGCCATGCACACCTCACATTGTCAAAAATGTATGGGAAAAATTCATTTCAATACATTTCAGTTTGATTTGAAATGTCTTTATTATATATTTTAATGGCAATATGCCAAGGTTATATTCCATAAAATGTTAGTATAGAATATAGATTCTTCATATATGTATATATATTCGAGAATTTTTTTCTATTTAAACTAACGTATGGAAAACCAGGCATAAAATCACAATATTACCAGTTTAATATGGCTCAAATTCGAGTTTCATATAGTTATGATTCGATTTATATGTTTCAATATCATTGGTTAGTTAACTTTTGATATTTTCATATTATATCACATGCCTTCACCGTGAGTGTTTTTTGCCATGCACACCTCACATTGTCAAAAATGTATGGGAAAAATTCATTTCAATACATTTCAGTTTGATTTGAAATGTCTTTATTATATATTTTAGTGCCAATATGCCAAGGTTATATTCCATAACATGTTAGTATTAGAATATAGATTCTTCATATATGTATATATATTCGAAAATTTTTTCTATTTAAACTAACGTATGGAAAACCAGGCATAAAATCACAATATTACCAGTTTAATATGGCTTAAATTCGAGTTTCATATAGTTATGATTCGATTTATATGCTTCAATATCATTGGTTAGTTAACTTTTGATATTTTCATATTATTTCACATGCCTTCACCGTGAGTGTTTTTTGCCATGCACACCTCACATTGTCAAAAATGTATGGGAAAAATTCATTTCAATACATTTCAGTTTGATTTGAAATGTCTTTATTATATATTTTAGTGCCAATATGCCAAGGTTATATTCCATAACATGTTAGTATTAGAATATAGATTCTTCATATATGTATATATATTCGAAAATTTTTTCTATTTAAACTAACGTATGGAAAACCAGGCATAAAATCACAATATTACCAGTTTAATATGGCTTAAATTCGAGTTTCATATAGTTATGATTCGATTTATATGCTTCAATATCATTGGTTAGTTAACTTTTGATATTTTCATATTATTTCACATGCCTTCACCGTGAGTGTTTTTTGCCATGCACACCTCACATTGTCAAAAATGTATGGGAAAAATTCATTTCAATACATTTCAGTTTGATTTGAAATGTCTTTATTATATATTTTAGTGCCAATATGCCAAGGTTATATTCCATAACATGTTAGTATTAGAATATAGATTCTTCATATATGTATATATATTCGAAAATTTTTTCTATTTAAACTAACGTATGGAAAACCAGGCATAAAATCACAATATTACCAGTTTAATATGGCTTAAATTCGAGTTTCATATAGTTATGATTCGATTTATATGCTTCAATATCATTGGTTAGTTAACTTTTGATATTTTCATATTATATCACATGCCTTCACCGTGAGTGTTTTTTGCCATGCACACCTCACATTGTCAAAAATGTATGGGAAAAATTCATTTCAATACATTTCAGTTTGATTTGAAATGTCTTTATTATATATTTTAGTGCCAATATGCCAAGGTTATATTCCATAACTCTCTATTTAAACTAACGTATGGAAAACCAGGCATAAAATCACAATATTACCAGTTTAATATGGCTTAAATTCGAGTTTCATATAGTTATGCTTCGATTTATATGCTTCAATATCATTGGTTAGTTAACTTTTGATATTTTCATATTATTTCACATGCCTTCACCGTGAGTGTTTTTTGCCATGCACACCTCACATTGTCAAAAATGTATGGGAAAAATTCATTTCAATACATTTCAGTTTGATTTGAAATGTCTTTATTATATATTTTAGTGCCAATATGCCAAGGTTATATTCCATAACTCTCTATTTAAACTAACGTATGGAAAACCAGGCATAAAATCACAATATTACCAGTTTAATATGGCTCAAATTCGAGTTTCATATAGTTATGATTCG
>NW_026562226.1:22500-25000 GCF_027943255.1 Anastrepha obliqua
AAATTATCATTATACATAACTATATGGAACGCCCCGGGATTGAATTAATTGACTATTTATTAAAAAATAGACTAAAAATTAATCCCATTATATTTAAGTTAAGTTAATTATGCCATTAAGTTTAATATAACTCAATGACTTGCACATATGTTAGACTCCTTGGTCCGTGTTTCAAGACGGGTCCCGAAGGTATCCTGAATCTTTCGCATTGTTAATCATATAAATGCATACAAATAAATATTAATATCATAGATATTAAATTTTTTGTAAAATTCAAAAAATGAATTTTAGCATTATATATAATAAAATCTATCAACACTTTATCAAATCATTAGTATTTATTTTATGTTAATATGCTTAAAAAGCAAATTAATTTAAATAAACTTAATATCACCAATGATCTTTTGATAAATACTTTATTATGTTAATAGATTACAATGTCCTTATATGAAAAAAATGCACATTATTTTTTTAATTATTTAATGATGAATTTTTCATAATGGATATTCAGGTTCATCGGGCTTAACCTCTAAGCAGTTTCACGTACTATTTAACTCTCTATTCAGAGTTCTTTTCAACTTTCCCTCACGGTACTTGTTTACTATCGGTCTCATGGTTATATTTAGTTTTAGATGGAGTTTACCACCCACTTAGTGCTGCACTATCAAGCAACACGACTCTTTGGAAATATCTTTCTAGTAATCATTAACGTTATACGGGCCTGGCACCCTCTATGGGTAAATGGCCTCATTTAAGAAGGACTTAAATCGTTAATTTCTCATACTAGATATTAAGATATTCCATACACTGCATCTCACATTTGACATATAGACAAAGTGACTTAGTGCTGAACTATTTTCTTTTCGCTCGCCGCTACTAAGAAAATCCTTGTTAGTTTCTTTTCCTCCCCTCATTAATATGCTTAAATTCAGGGGGTAATCCCATATGAGTTGAGGTTGTTTTAATATTCTTTTTTTATCTTCTCACAATTTAATAAAAAAATTATATCATCTTTTCATCTCTATTTTTCTTTTCTCCTTTTATATATTGTAAATATATAAAAATAATAATAATGTAAAATGAGGCAATCCTAGAATAAAAAATTTAATTTTTATGCTAGACATTCCTCCTTTTAATTACATATATAAATTATTATTTTATATATATATATAAATAATATGAAAATTTTTTGTAAAGAATACTTAGATTCAATATTTTCATCATTTCATTTTATTTGAGAGGATTTTTTTTTTAAAGAATATATAATAAATAAAATTCATTATATATCTTTATTTTTTTTGCTATTAATATTATGAATTATTTAAAATCCAATAATATACACATTTGCTTAAATTCAATTATTTTTATAAAAGAATAAGCAACTTATTTAGCATAGTCTTACAACCCTCAACCATATGTAGTCCAAGCAGTACTTTAAAATTGAATTTAATGTACATAACAGCATGGACTGCGATATGCGTTCAAAATGTCGATGTTCATGTGTCCTGCAGTTCACACGATGACGCACAGTTTGCTGCGTTCTTCATCGACCCATGAGCCAAGTGATCCACCGCTTAGAGTATTTTTTTATTTATTTTTATTTATAACAAATGTCAATTTTTTTTTGCATATATTAATTGAAAGAGTAAAATTAAATAATATTAATAATATATAAATTGATTTTCTTTCAATAATATATATCAAATATATTTAACTCTAAACATTTTTATTAAGTTGCGAATGTCTTAGTTCAACAATAATACAGTGGTGGTATTTATTATGATTCAATTATTTTGTATTTTTTTAATCATTTTATGTATATATAATAATATAATAAATATATACCACTTTTGTTATTGTGAACAAATTAACTTATCATTCAATCAAATGAATAATAAGTACAACTTTTTATTTTCATGTTTAAAGGTTTTTAAAAGAAAAAAATAAGAAAAAACATTACAAAATGTACCATCATATATTATATTTAATATGATATAATTGATGGATCACAAATTGAATGAAAAAGAATAAAAAGAATTATGGATTCAAAATAATTATATAAATTTTTTTTTTTTTTCTTTTTTTTTTTTTTTTTTTTTTCTTTTTGTTCGTTTGTTTGCTTGTCTGTTTGTTTGTTTGTTTGTTTGTTTTTCTTACGGATATGGAACACAATAATGATCCTTCCGCAGGTTCACCTACGGAAACCTTGTTACGACTTTTACTTCCTCTAAATAATCAAGTTCGGTCAACTTTTGCGAAACAACCGTGACACACGAGGCGTCACAGTGATCACGTCCGGAGACCTCACTAAATAATTCAATCGGTAGTAGCGACGGGCGGTATGTACAAAGGGCAGGGACTTAATCAATGCGAGTTAATAACTCGCACTTACTGGGAATTCCAAGTTCATGTGAACAGTTTCAGTTCACAATCCCAAGCATGAAAGTGGTTCAGCGGTTTACCCGGACCTCTCGGTCTAGGAAATACACGTTGATACTTT
>NW_026562226.1:27500-30000 GCF_027943255.1 Anastrepha obliqua
GCACACCTCACATTGTCAAAAATGTATGGGAAAAATTCATTTCAATACATTTCAGTTTGATTTGAAATGTCTTTATTATATATTTTAGTGCCAATATGCCAAGGTTATATTCCATAACTCTCTATTTAAACTAACGTATGGAAAACCAGGCATAAAATCACAATATTACCAGTTTAATATGGCTCAAATTCGAGTTTCATATAGTTATGATTCGATTTATATGCTTCAATATCATTGGTTAGTTAACTTTTGATATTTTCATATTATATCACATGCCTTCACCGTGAGTGTTTTTTGCCATGCACACCTCACATTGTCAAAAATGTATGGGAAAAATTCATTTCAATACATTTCAGTTTGATTTGAAATGTCTTTATTATATATTTTAGTGCCAATATGCCAAGGTTATATTCCATAACTCTCTATTTAAACTAACGTATGGAAAACCAGGCATAAAATCACAATATTACCAGTTTAATATGGCTCAAATTCGAGTTTCATATAGTTATGATTCGATTTATATGCTTCAATATCATTGGTTAGTTAACTTTTGATATTTTCATATTATATCACATGCCTTCACCGTGAGTGTTTTTTGCCATGCACACCTCACATTGTCAAAAATGTATGGGAAAAATTCATTTCAATACATTTCAGTTTGATTTGAAATGTCTTTATTATATATTTTAGTGCCAATATGCCAAGGTTATATTCCATAACTCTCTATTTAAACTAACGTATGGAAAACCAGGCATAAAATCACAATATTACCAGTTTAATATGGCTCAAATTCGAGTTTCATATAGTTATGATTCGATTTATATGCTTCAATATCATTGGTTAGTTAACTTTTGATATTTTCATATTATATCACATGCCTTCACCGTGAGTGTTTTTTGCCATGCACACCTCACATTGTCAAAAATGTATGGGAAAAATTCATTTCAATACATTTCAGTTTGATTTGAAATGTCTTTATTATATATTTTAATGGCAATATGCCAAGGTTATATTCCATAAAATGTTAGTATAGAATATAGATTCTTCATATATGTATATATATTCGAGAATTTTTTTCTATTTAAACTAACGTATGGAAAACCAGGCATAAAATCACAATATTACCAGTTTAATATGGCTCAAATTCGAGTTTCATATAGTTATGATTCGATTTATATGTTTCAATATCATTGGTTAGTTAACTTTTGATATTTTCATATTATATCACATGCCTTCACCGTGAGTGTTTTTTGCCATGCACACCTCACATTGTCAAAAATGTATGGGAAAAATTCATTTCAATACATTTCAGTTTGATTTGAAATGTCTTTATTATATATTTTAGTGCCAATATGCCAAGGTTATATTCCATAACATGTTAGTATTAGAATATAGATTCTTCATATATGTATATATATTCGAAAATTTTTTCTATTTAAACTAACGTATGGAAAACCAGGCATAAAATCACAATATTACCAGTTTAATATGGCTTAAATTCGAGTTTCATATAGTTATGATTCGATTTATATGCTTCAATATCATTGGTTAGTTAACTTTTGATATTTTCATATTATTTCACATGCCTTCACCGTGAGTGTTTTTTGCCATGCACACCTCACATTGTCAAAAATGTATGGGAAAAATTCATTTCAATACATTTCAGTTTGATTTGAAATGTCTTTATTATATATTTTAGTGCCAATATGCCAAGGTTATATTCCATAACATGTTAGTATTAGAATATAGATTCTTCATATATGTATATATATTCGAAAATTTTTTCTATTTAAACTAACGTATGGAAAACCAGGCATAAAATCACAATATTACCAGTTTAATATGGCTTAAATTCGAGTTTCATATAGTTATGATTCGATTTATATGCTTCAATATCATTGGTTAGTTAACTTTTGATATTTTCATATTATTTCACATGCCTTCACCGTGAGTGTTTTTTGCCATGCACACCTCACATTGTCAAAAATGTATGGGAAAAATTCATTTCAATACATTTCAGTTTGATTTGAAATGTCTTTATTATATATTTTAGTGCCAATATGCCAAGGTTATATTCCATAACATGTTAGTATTAGAATATAGATTCTTCATATATGTATATATATTCGAAAATTTTTTCTATTTAAACTAACGTATGGAAAACCAGGCATAAAATCACAATATTACCAGTTTAATATGGCTTAAATTCGAGTTTCATATAGTTATGATTCGATTTATATGCTTCAATATCATTGGTTAGTTAACTTTTGATATTTTCATATTATATCACATGCCTTCACCGTGAGTGTTTTTTGCCATGCACACCTCACATTGTCAAAAATGTATGGGAAAAATTCATTTCAATACATTTCAGTTTGATTTGAAATGTCTTTATTATATATTTTAGTGCCAATATGCCAAGGTTATATTCCATAACTCTCTATTTAAACTAACGTATGGAAAACCAGGCATAAAATCACAATATTACCAGTTTAATATG
>NW_026562227.1:0-37283 GCF_027943255.1 Anastrepha obliqua
TTATCTAACTTTTAATGAAAGTTTCAGCGAAATCGGAGCAGAATTGAGGGAACTATGCGACTTTTACCGCCAAAAATGTTCAGAAAAATTCGAGTCGAAAGGCTTTTTTCTGACATTTTGTGATTGTTTTACATCCAATTTCCCAACCAATTGCCAAAGGAGTGTACATCGTTGGAAAGAGGAGAGTCTTATCTAACTTTTAATGAAAGTTTCAGCGAAATCGAAGCAGAATTGAGGGAACTATGGGACTTTTGCCGCCAAAAAAAGTTTCAAAAAAATTCGAGTCAATGAGGCTTTTTTCTGACATTTTGTGATTGTTTTACATCCAATTTCCAACCAATTGCCAAAGGAGTGTACATTGTTGGAAAGAGGAGAGTCTTATCTAACTTTTAATGAAAGTTTCAGCGAAATCGGAGCAGAATTGAGGGAACTATGGGACTTTTACCGCCAAAAAAAGTTTCAAAAAAATTCGAGTCAATGAGGCTTTTATGTGACATTTTCTGATTGTTTTACATCCAATTTCCAACCATTGCCAAAGAAATGTACATTGTTGGAAAGAGAAGAGTCTTATCTAACTTTTAATGAAAGTTTCAGCGAAATCGGAGCAGAATTGAGGGAACTATGGGACTTTTACCGCCAAAAATGTTCAGAAAAATTCGAGTCAGAAAGGCTTTTTTCTGACATTTTGTGATTGTTTTACATCCAATTTCCAACCAATTGCCAAAGAAGTGTACATTGTTGGAAAGAGGAGAGTCTTATCTAACTTTTAATGAAAGTTTCAGCGAAATCGGAGCAGAATTGAGGGAACTATGCGACTTTTACCGCCAAAAATGTTCAGAAAAATTCGAGTCGGAAAGGCTTTTTTCTGACATTTTGTGATTGTTTTACATCCAATTTCAACCAATTGCCAAAGAAGTGTACATTGTTGGAAAGAGGAGAGTCTTATCTAACTTTTAATGAAGTTTCAGCGAAATCGGAGCAGAATTGAGGGAACTATGCGACTTTTACCGCCAAAAATGTTCAGAAAAATTCGAGTCGGAAAGGCTTTTTCTGACATTTTGTGATTGTTTTACATCCAATTTCCAACCAATTGCCAAAGAAGTGTACATTGTTGGAAAGAGGAGAGTCTTATCTAACTTTTAATGAAAGTTTCAGCGAAATCGGAGCAGAATTGAGGGAACTATGGGACTTTACCGCCAAAAATTTTCAAAAAAATTCTAGTCAATGAGGCTTTTATGTGACATTTTCTGATTGTTTTACATCCAATTTCCAACCAATTGCCAAAGAAATGTACATTGTTGGAAAGAGAAGAGTCTTATCTAACTTTTAATGAAAGTTTCAGCGAAATCGGAGCAGAATTGAGGAACTATGGGACTTTTAACCGCCAAAATCGTTCAGAAAAATTCGAGTCAGAAAGCTTTTTTCTGACATTTTGTGATTGTTTTACATCCAATTTCCAACCAATTGCCAAAGAAGTGTACATTGTTGAAAGAGGAGAATCTTATCTAACTTTTAATGAAAGTTCTCAGCGAAATCGGAGCAGAATTGAGGGAACTATGCGACTTTTACCGCCAAAAATGTTCAGAAAAATTCGAGTCGGAAAGGCTTTTTTCTGACATTTTGTGATTGTTTTACATCCAATTTCCAACCAATTGCCAAAGAAGTGTACATTGTTGGAAAGAGGAGAGTCTTATCTAACTTTTAATGAAAATTTCAGCGAAATCGGAGCAGAATTGAGGGAACTATGGGACTTTTACCGCCAAAAAAAGTTTCAAAAAAATTCGAGTCAATGAGGCTTTTATGTGACATTTTCTGATTGTTTTACATCCAATTTCCAACCAATTGCCAAAGAAGTGTACATTGTTGGAAAGAGGAGAGTCTTATCTAACTTTTAATGAAAGTTTCAGCGAATCGGAGCAGAATTGAGGGAACTATGGGACTTTTACCGCCAAAAATGTTCAGAAAAATTCGAGTCGGAAAGGCTTTTTTCTGACATTTTGTGATTGTTTTACATCCAATTTCCAACAAATTGCGAAAGAAGTGTACATTGTTGGAAAGAAGAGAATCTTATCTAACTTTTAATGAAAGTTTCAGCGAAATCAGAGCAGAATTGAGGGAACTATGCGACTTTTACCGCCAAAAATGTTCAGAAAAATTCGAGTCGGAAAGGCTTTTTCTGACATTTTGTGATTGTTTTACATCCAATTTCCAACCAATGCCAAAGAAGTGTACATTGTTGGAAAGAGGAGAGTCTTATCTAACTTTTAATGAAAGTTTCAGCGAAATCGAGCAGAATTCAGGGAACTATGGGACTTTTACCGCCAAAAAAAGTTTCAAAAAAATTCGAGTCAATGAGGCTTTTATGTGACATTTTCTGATTGTTTTACATCCAATTTCCAACCAATTGCCAAAGAAGTGTACATTGTTGGAAAGAGGAGAGTCTTATCTAACTTTTAATGAAAGTTTCAGCGAAATCGGAGCAGAATTGAGGGAACTATGGCGACTTTTACCGCCAAAAATGTTCAGAAAAATTCGAGTCGGAAAGCTTTTTTCTGACATTTTGTGATTGTTTTACATCCAATTTCAACCAATTGCCAAAGGAGTGTACATCGTTGGAAAGAGGAGAGTCTTATCTAACTTTTAATGAAAGTTTCAGCGAAATCGAAGCAGAATTGAGGGAACTATGGGACTTTTACCGCCAAAAAAAGTTTCAAAAAATTCGAGTCAATGAGGCTTTTTTTCTGACATTTTGTGATTGTTTTACATCCAATTTCCAACCAATTGCCAAAGGAGTGTACATTGTTGGAAGAGGAGAGTCTTATCTAACTTTTAATGAAAGTTTCAGCGAAATCGGAGCAGAATTGAGGGAACTATGGGACTTTTACCGCCAAAAAAAGTTTCAAAAAAATTCGAGTCAATGAGGCTTTTATGTGACATTTTCTGATTGTTTTACATCCAATTTCCACCAATTGCCAAAGAAATGTACATTGTTGGAAAGAGAAGAGTCTTATCTAACTTTTAATGAAAGTTTCAGCGAAATCGGAGCAGAATTGAGGGAACTATGGACTTTTACCGCCAAAAATGTTCAGAAAAATTCGAGTCAGAAAGGCTTTTTTCTGACATTTTGTGATTGTTTTACATCCAATTTCCAACCAATTGCCAAAGAAGTGTACACTGTTGGAAAGAGGAGAGTCTTATCTAACTTTTAATGAAAGTTTCAGCGAAATCGGAGCAGAATTGAGGGAACTATGCGACTTTTACCGCCAAAAATGTTCAGAAAAATTCGAGTCGGAAAGGCTTTTTTCTGACATTTTGTGATTGTTTTACATCCAATTTCCAACCAATTGCCAAAGAAGTGTACATTGTTGGAAAGAGGAGAGTCTTATCTAACTTTAATGAAAATTTCAGCGAAATCGGAGCAGAATTGAGGGAACTATGGGACTTTTACCGACAAAAAAAGTTTCAAAAAATTCGAGTCAATGAGGCTTTTATGTGACATTTTCTGATTGTTTTACATCCAATTTCCAACCAATTGCCAAAGAGGTGTACATTGTTGGAAAGAGGAGAGTCTTATCTAACTTTTAATGAAAGTTTCAGCGAAATCGGAGCAGAATTGAGGGAACTATGGGACTTTTACCGCCAAAATGTTCAGAAAAATTCGAGTCGGAAAGGCTTTTTTCTGACATTTTGTGATTGTTTTACATCCAATTTCCAACCAATTGCCAAAGAAGTGTACATTGTTGGAAAGAGGAGAGTCTTATCTAACTTTTAATGAAAGTTCCAGCGAAATCGGAGCAGAATTGAGGGAACTATGGGACTTTTTACCGCCAAAAAAAGTTTCAAAAAAATTCGAGTCAATGAGGCTTTTATGTGACATTTTCTGATTGTTTTACATCCAATTTCCAACCAATTGCCAAAGAAGTATACACTGTTGGAAAGACAAGAGTCTTATCTAACTTTTAATGAAAGTTTCAGCGAAATCGGAGCAGAATTGAGGGAACTATGGGACTTTTACCGCCAAAAATGTTCAGAAAAATTCGAGTCAGAAAGGCTTTTTTCTGACATTTTGTGATTGTTTTACATCCAATTTCCAACAAATTGCCAAAGAAGTGTACATTGTTGGAAAGAGGAGAGTCTTATCTAACTTTTAATGAAAGGTTCAGCGAAATCGGAGCAGAATTGAGGGAACTATGGGACTTTTACCGCCAAAAAAAAGTTTCAAAAAAATTCGAGTCAATGAGGCTTTTATGTGACATTTTCTGATTGTTTTACATCCAATTTCCAACCAATTGCCAAAGAAATGTACATTGTTGGAAAGAGAAGAGTCTTATCTAACTTTTAATGAAAGTTTCAGCGAAATCGGAGCAGAATTGAGGGAACTATGGGACTTTTACCGCCAAAAATGTTCAGAAAAATTCGAGTCAGAAAGGCTTTTTTCTGACATTTTGTGATTGTTTTACATCCAATTTCCAACCAATTGCCAAAGAAGTGTACATTGTTGGAAAGAGGAGAGTCTTATCTAACTTTTAATGAAAATTTCAGCGAAATCGGAGCAGAATTGAGGGAACTATGCGACTTTTACCGCCAAAAATGTTCAGAAAAATTCGAGTCGGAAAGGCTTTTTCTGACATTTTGTGATTGTTTTACATCCAATTTCCAACCAATTGCCAAAGGAGTGTACATCGTTGGAAAGAGGAGAGTCTTATCTAACTTTTAATGAAAGTTTCAGCGAAATCGAAGCAGAATTGAGGGAACTATGGGACTTTTACCGCCAAAAAAAGTTTCAAAAAAATTCGAGTCAATGAGGCTTTTTTCTGACATTTTGTGATTGTTTTACATCCAATTTCCAACCAATTGCCAAAGGAGTGTACATTGTTGGAAAGAGGAGAGTCTTATCTAACTTTTAATGAAAGTTTCAGCGAAATCGGAGCAGAATTGAGGGAACTATGGGACTTTTACCGCCAAAAAAAGTTTCAAAAAAATTCGAGTCAATGAGGCTTTTATGTGACATTTTCTGATTGTTTTACATCCAATTTCCAACCAATTGCCAAAGAAATGTACATTGTTGGAAAGAGAAGAGTCTTATCTAACTTTTAATGAAAGTTTCAGCGAAATCGGAGCAGAATTGAGGGAACTATGGGACTTTTACCGCCAAAATGTTCAGAAAAATTCGAGTCAGAAAGGCTTTTTTCTGACATTTTGTGATTGTTTTACATCCAATTTCCAACCAATTGCCAAAGAAGTGTACACTGTTGGAAAGAGGAGAGTCTTATCTAACTTTTAATGAAAGTTTCAGCGAAATCGGAGCAGAATTGAGGGAACTATGCGACTTTTACCGCCAAAAATGTTCAGAAAAATTCGAGTCGGAAAGGCTTTTTTCTGACATTTTGTGATTGTTTTACATCCAATTTCCAACCAATTGCCAAAGAAGTGTACATTGTTGGAAAGAGGAGAGTCTTATCTAACTTTTAATGAAAATTTCAGCGAAATCGGAGCAGAATTGAGGGAACTATGGGACTTTTACCGACAAAAAAAAGTTTCAAAAAAATTCGAGTCAATGAGGCTTTTATGTGACATTTTCTGATTGTTTTACATCCAATTTCCAACCAATTGCCAAAGAGGTGTACATTGTTGGAAAGAGGAGAGTCTTATCTAACTTTTAATGAAAGTTTCAGCGAAATCGGAGCAGAATTGAGGGAACTATGGGACTTTTACCGCCAAAAATGTTCAGAAAAATTCGAGTCGGAAAGGCTTTTTTCTGACATTTTGTGATTGTTTTACATCCAATTTCCAACCAATTGCCAAAGAAGTGTACATTGTTGGAAAGAGGAGAGTCTTATCTAACTTTTAATGAAAGTTCCAGTGAAATCGGAGCAGAATTGAGGGAACTATGGGACTTTTACCGCCAAAAAAAGTTTCAAAAAAATTCGAGTCAATGAGGCTTTTATGTGACATTTTCTGATTGTTTTACATCCAATTTCCAACCAATTGCCAAAGAAGTATACACTGTTGGAAAGAAGAGAGTCTTATCTAACTTTTAATGAAAGTTTCAGCGAAATCGGAGCAGAATTGAGGGAACTATGCGACTTTTACCGCCAAAAATGTTCAGAAAAATTCGAGTCAGAAAGGCTTTTTTCTGACATTTTGTGATTGTTTTACATCCAATTTCCAACAAATTGCCAAAGAAGTGTACATTGTTGGAAAGAGGAGAGTCTTATCTAACTTTTAATGAAAGGTTCAGCGAAATCGGAGCAGAATTGAGGGAACTATGGGACTTTTACCGCCAAAAAAAGTTTCAAAAAAATTCGAGTCAATGAGGCTTTTATGTGACATTTTCTGATTGTTTTACATCCAATTTCCAACCAATTGCAAAAGAAATGTACATTGTTGGAAAGAGAAGAGTCTTATCTAACTTTTAATGAAAGTTTCAGCGAAATCGGAGCAGAATTGAGGGAACTATGGGACTTTTACCGCCAAAAATGTTCAGAAAAATTCGAGTCAGAAAGGCTTTTTTCTGACATTTTGTGATTGTTTTACATCCAATTTCCAACCAATTGCCAAAGAAGTGTACATTGTTGGAAAGAGAAGAGTCTTATCTAACTTTTAATGAAAGTTTCAGCGAAATCGGAGCAGAATTGAGGGAACTATGCGACTTTTACTGGCCAAAAATGTTCAGAAAAATTCGAGTCGGAAAGGCTTTTTTCTGACATTTTGTGATTGTTTTACATCCAATTTCCAACCAATTGCCAAAGAAGTGTACATTGTTGGAAAGAGGAGAGTCTTATCTAACTTTTAATGAAAATTTCAGCGAAATCGGAGCAGAATTGAGGGAACTATGCGACTTTTACCGCCAAAAAAAGTTTCAAAAAAATTCGAGTCAATGAGGCTTTTATGTGACATTTTCTGATTGTTTTACATCCAATTTCCAACCAATTGCCAAAGAAGTGTACATTGTTGGAAAGAGAAGAGTCTTATCTAACTTTTAATGAAAGTTTCAGCGAAATCGGAGCAGAATTGAGGGAACTATGGGACTTTTACCGCCAAAAATGTTCAGAAAAATTCGAGTCGGAAAGGCTTTTTTCTGACATTTTGTGATTGTTTTACATCCAATTTCCAACCAATTGCCAAAGAAGTGTACATTGTTGGAAAGAGGAGAGTCTTATCTAACTTCTAATGAAAGTTTCAGCGAAATCGGAGCAGAATTGAGGGAACTATGGGACTTTTACCGCCAAAAATGTTCAGAAAAATTCGAGTCGGAAAGGCTTTTTTCTGACATTTTGTGATTGTTTTACATCCAATTTCCAACCAATTGCCAAAGAAGTGTACATTGTTGGAAAGAGGAGAGTCTTATCTAACTTTTAATGAAAGTTTCAGCGAAATCGGAGCAGAATTGAGGGAACTATGGGACTTTTACCGCCAAAAAAAGTTTCAAAAAAATTCGAGTCAATGAGGCTTTTATGTGACATTTTCTGATTGTTTTACATCCAATTTCCAACCAATTGCCAAAGAAGTGTACATTGTTGGAAAGAGGAGAGTCTTATCTAACTTTTAATGAAAGTTTCAGCGAAATCGGAGCAGAATTGAGGGAACTATGGGACTTTTACCGCCAAAAATGTTCAGAAAAATTCGAGTCGGAAAGGCTTTTTTCTGACATTTTGTGATTGTTTTACATCCAATTTCCAACAAATTGCGAAAGAAGTGTACATTGTTGGAAAGAGGAGAATCTTATCTAACTTTTAATGAAAGTTTCAGCGAAATCAGAGCAGAATTGAGGGAACTATGCGACTTTTACCGCCAAAAATGTTCAGAAAAATTCGAGTCGGAAAGGCTTTTTTCTGACATTTTGTGATTGTTTTACATCCAATTTCCAACCAATTGCCAAAGAAGTGTACATTGTTGGAAAGAGGAGAGTCTTATCTAACTTTTAATGAAAGTTTCAGCGAAATCGGAGCAGAATTGAGGGAACTATGGGACTTTTACCGCCAAAAAAAGTTTCAAAAAAATTCGAGTCAATGAGGCTTTTATGTGACATTTTCTGATTGTTTTACATCCAATTTCCAACCAATTGCCAAAGAAGTGTACATTGTTGGAAAGAGGAGAGTCTTATCTAACTTTTAATGAAAATTTCAGCGAAATCGGAGCAGAATTGAGGGAACTATGGGACTTTTACCGACAAAAAAAGTTTCAAAAAAATTCGAGTCAATGAGGCTTTTATGTGACATTTTCTGATTGTTTTACATCCAATTTCCAACCAATTGCCAAAGAGGTGTACATTGTTGGAAAGAGGAGAGTCTTATCTAACTTTTAATGAAAGTTTCAGCGAAATCGGAGCAGAATTGAGGGAACTATGGGACTTTTACCGCCAAAAATGTTCAGAAAAATTCGAGTCGGAAAGGCTTTTTTCTGACATTTTGTGATTGTTTTACATCCAATTTCCAACCAATTGCCAAAGAAGTGTACATTGTTGGAAAGAGGAGAGTCTTATCTAACTTTTAATGAAAGTTTCAGCGAAATCGGAGCAGAATTGAGGGAACTATGGGACTTTTACCGCCAAAAAAAGTTTCAAAAAAATTCGAGTCAATGAGGCTTTTATGTGACATTTTCTGATTGTTTTACATCCAATTTCCAACCAATTGCCAAAGAAGTATACACTGTTGGAAAGAGAAGAGTCTTATCTAACTTTTAATGAAAGTTTCAGCGAAATCGGAGCAGAATTGAGGGAACTATGGGACTTTTACCGCCAAAAATGTTCAGAAAAATTCGAGTCAGAAAGGCTTTTTTCTGACATTTTGTGATTGTTTTACATCCAATTTCCAACAAATTGCCAAAGAAGTGTACATTGTTGGAAAGAGGAGAGTCTTATCTAACTTTTAATGAAAGTTTCAGCGAAATCGGAGCAGAATTGAGGGAACTATGGGACTTTTACCGCCAAAAAAAGTTTCAAAAAAATTCGAGTCAATGAGGCTTTTATGTGACATTTTCTGATTGTTTTACATCCAATTTCCAACCAATTGCCAAAGAAATGTACATTGTTGGAAAGAGAAGAGTCTTATCTAACTTTTAATGAAAGTTTCAGCGAAATCGGAGCAGAATTGAGGGAACTATGGGACTTTTACCGCCAAAAATGTTCAGAAAAATTCGAGTCAGAAAGGCTTTTTTCTGACATTTTGTGATTGTTTTACATCCAATTTCCAACCAATTGCGAAAGAAGTGTACATTGTTGGAAAGAGGAGAATCTTATCTAACTTTTAATGAAAGTTTCAGCGAAATCGGAGCAGAATTGAGGGAACTATGCGACTTTTACCGCCAAAAATGTTCAGAAAAATTCGAGTCGGAAAGGCTTTTTTCTGACATTTTGTGATTGTTTTACATCCAATTTCCAACCAATTGCCAAAGAAGTGTACATTGTTGGAAAGAGGAGAGTCTTATCTAACTTTTAATGAAAATTTCAGCGAAATCGGAGCAGAATTGAGGGAACTATGCGACTTTTACCGCCAAAAAAAGTTTCAAAAAAATTCGAGTCAATGAGGCTTTTATGTGACATTTTCTGATTGTTTTACATCCAATTTCCAACCAATTGCCAAAGAAGTGTACATTGTTGGAAAGAGAAGAGTCTTATCTAACTTTTAATGAAAGTTTCAGCGAAATCGGAGCAGAATTGAGGGAACTATGGGACTTTTACCGCCAAAAATGTTCAGAAAAATTCGAGTCGGAAAGGCTTTTTTCTGACATTTTGTGATTGTTTTACATCCAATTTCCAACCAATTGCCAAAGAAGTGTACATTGTTGGAAAGAGGAGAGTCTTATCTAACTTTTAATGAAAATTTCAGCGAAATCGGAGCAGAATTGAGGGAACTATGGGACTTTTACCGCCAAAAATGTTCAGAAAAATTCGAGTCGGAAAGGCTTTTTTCTGACATTTTGTGATTGTTTTACATCCAATTTCCAACCAATTGCCAAAGAAGTGTACATTGTTGGAAAGAGGAGAGTCTTATCTAACTTTTAATGAAAGTTTCAGCGAAATCGGAGCAGAATTGAGGGAACTATGGGACTTTTACCGCCAAAAAAAGTTTCAAAAAAATTCGAGTCAATGAGGCTTTTATGTGACATTTTCTGATTGTTTTACATCCAATTTCCAACCAATTGCCAAAGAAGTGTACATTGTTGGAAAGAGGAGAGTCTTATCTAACTTTTAATGAAAGTTTCAGCGAAATCGGAGCAGAATTGAGGGAACTATGGGACTTTTACCGCCAAAAATGTTCAGAAAAATTCGAGTCAGAAAGGCTTTTTTCTGACATTTTGTGATTGTTTTACATCCAATTTCCAACAAATTGCGAAAGAAGTGTACATTGTTGGAAAGAGGAGAAAAATTCGAGTCAGAAAGGCTTTTTTCTGACATTTTGTGATTGTTTTACATCCAATTTCCAACCAATTGCCAAAGAAGTGTACATTGTTGGAAAGAGGAGAGTCTTATCTAACTTTTAATGAAAGTTTCAGCGAAATCGGAGCAGAATTGAGGGAACTATGCGACTTTTACCGCCAAAAATGTTCAGAAAAATTCGAGTCAGAAAGGCTTTTTTCTGACATTTTGTGATTGTTTTACATCCAATTTCCAACCAATTGCCAAAGAAGTGTACATTGTTGGAAAGAGGAGAGTCTTATCTAACTTTTAATGAAAATTTCAGCGAAATCGGAGCAGAATTGAGGGAACTATGGGACTTTTACCGCCAAAAAAAGTTTCAAAAAAATTCGAGTCAATGAGGCTTTTATGTGACATTTTCTGATTGTTTTACATCCAATTTCCAACCAATTGCCAAAGAAGTGTACATTGTTGGAAAGAGGAGAGTCTTATCTAACTTTTAATGAAAGTTTCAGCGAAATCGAAGCAGAATTGAGGGAACTATGGGACTTTTACCGCCAAAAATGTTCAGAAAAATTCGAGTCAGAAAGGCTTTTTTCTGACATTTTGTGATTGTTTTACATCCAATTTCCAACCAATTGCCAAAGAAGTGTACATTGTTGGAAAGAGGAGAGTCTTATCTAACTTTTAATGAAAGTTTCAGCGAAATCGGAGCAGAATTGAGGGAACTATGCGACTTTTACCGCCAAAAATGTTCAGAAAAATTCGAGTCGGAAAGGCTTTTTTCTGACATTTTGTGATTGTTTTACATCCAATTTCCAACCAATTGCCAAAGAAGTGTACATTGTTGGAAAGAGGAGAGTCTTATCTAACTTTTAATGAAAATTTCAGCGAAATCGGAGCAGAATTGAGGGAACTATGGGACTTTTACCGACAAAAATGTTCAGAAAAATTCGAGTGAGAAAGGCTTTTTTCTGACATTTTGTGATTGTTTTACATCCAATTTCCAACCAATTGCCAAAGAGGTGTACATTGTTGGAAAGAGGAGAGTCTTATCTAACTTTTAATGAAAGCTTCAGCGAAATCGGAGCAGAATTGAGGGAACTATGGGACTTTTACCGACAAAAAAAGTTTCAAAAAAATTCGAGTCAATGAGGCTTTTATGTGACATTTTCTGATTGTTTTACATCCAATTTCCAACCAATTGCCAAAGAGGTGTACATTGTTGGAAAGAGGAGAGTCTTATCTAACTTTTAATGAAAGTTTCAGCGAAATCGGAGCAGAATTGAGGGAACTATGGGACTTTTACCGCCAAAAATGTTCAGAAAAATTCGAGTCGGAAAGGCTTTTTTCTGACATTTTGTGATTGTTTTACATCCAATTTCCAACCAATTGCCAAAGAAGTGTACATTGTTGGAAAGAGGAGAGTCTTATCTAACTTTTAATGAAAGTTTCAGCGAAATCGGAGCAGAATTGAGGGAACTATGGGACTTTTACCGCCAAAAAAAGTTTCAAAAAAATTCGAGTCAATGAGGCTTTTATGTGACATTTTCTGATTGTTTTACATCCAATTTCCAACCAATTGCCAAAGAAGTATACACTGTTGGAAAGAGAAGAGTCTTATCTAACTTTTAATGAAAGTTTCAGCGAAATCGGAGCAGAATTGAGGGAACTATGGGACTTTTACCGCCAAAAATGTTCAGAAAAATTCGAGTCAGAAAGGCTTTTTTCTGACATTTTGTGATTGTTTTACATCCAATTTCCAACCAATTGCCAAAGGAGTGTACATTGTTGGAAAGAGGAGAGTCTTATCTAACTTTTAATGAAAGTTTCAGCGAAATCGAAGCAGAATTGAGGGAACTATGGGACTTTTACCGCCAAAAAAAGTTTCAAAAAAATTCGAGTCAATGAGGCTTTTATGTGACATTTTCTGATTGTTTTACATCCAATTTCCAACCAATTGTCAAAGAAGTGTACACTGTTGAAAAGAAGAGAGCCTTATCTAACTTTTAATGAAAGTTTCAGCGAAATCGGAGCAGAATTGAGGGAACTATGCGACTTTTACCGCCAAAAATGTTCAGAAAAATTCGAGTCAGAAAGGCTTTTTTCTGACATTTTGTGATTGTTTTACATCCAATTTCCAACCAATTGCCAAAGAAGTGTACATTGTTAAAAAGAGGAGAGTCTTATCTAACTTTTAATGAAAGTTTCAGCGAAATCGGAGCAGAATTGAGGGAACTATGGGACTTTTACCGCCAAAAAAAGTTTCAAAAAAATTCGAGTCAATGAGGCTTTTATGTGACATTTTCTGATTGTTTTACATCCAATTTCCAACCAATTGCCAAAGAAATGTACATTGTTGGAAAGAGAAGAGTCTTATCTAACTTTTAATGAAAGTTTCAGCGAAATCGGAGCAGAATTGAGGGAACTATGGGACTTTTACCGCCAAAAATGTTCAGAAAAATTCGAGTCAGAAAGGCTTTTTTCTGACATTTTGTGATTGTTTTACATCCAATTTCCAACCAATTGCCAAAGAAGTGTACATTGTTGGAAAGAGGAGAATCTTATCTAACTTTTAATGAAAGTTTCAGCGAAATCGGAGCAGAATTGAGGGAACTATGCGACTTTTACCGCCAAAAATGTTCAGAAAAATTCGAGTCGGAAAGGCTTTTTTCTGACATTTTGTGATTGTTTTACATCCAATTTCCAACCAATTGCCAAAGAAGTGAACATTGTTGGAAAGAGGAGAGTCTTATCTAACTTTTAATGAAAATTTCAGCGAAATCGGAGCAGAATTGAGGGAACTATGGGACTTTTACCGCCAAAAAAAGTTTCAAAAAAATTCGAGTCAATGAGGCTTTTATGTGATATTTTCTGATTGTTTTACATCCAATTTCCAACCAATTGCCAAAGAAGTGTACATTGTTGGAAAGAGAAGAGTCTTATCTAACTTTTAATGAAAGTTTCAGCGAAATCGGAGCAGAATTGAGGGAACTATGGGACTTTTACCGCCAAAAATGTTCAGAAAAATTCGAGTCGGAAAGGCTTTTTTCTGACATTTTGTGATTGTTTTGCATCCAATTTCCAACCAATTGCCAAAGAAGTGTACATTGTTGGAAAGAGGAGAGTCTTATCTAACTTTTAATGAAAGTTTCAGCGAAATCGAAGCAGAATTGAGGGAACTATGGGACTTTTACCGCCAAAAATGTTCAGAAAAATTCGAGTCAGAAAGGCTTTTTTCTGACATTTTGTGATTGTTTTACATCCAATTTCCAACAAATTGCAAAAGGAGTGTACATTGTTGGAAAGAGGAGAATCTTATCTAACTTCTAATGAAAGTTTCAGCGAAATCGGAGCAGAATTGAGGGAACTATGGGACTTTTACCGCCAAAAATGTTCAGAAAAATTCGAGTCGGAAAGGCTTTTTTCTGACATTTTGTGATTGTTTTACATCCAATTTCCAACCAATTGCCAAAGAAGTGTACATTGTTGGAAAGAGGAGAGTCTTATCTAACTTTTAATGAAAGTTTCAGCGAAATCGGAGCAGAATTGAGGGAACTATGCGACTTTTACCGCCAAAAATGTTCAGAAAAAATTCGAGTCAGAAAGGCTTTTTTCTGACATTTTGTGATTGTTTTACATCCAATTTCCAACCAATTGCCAAAGAAGTGTACATTGTTGGAAAGAGGAGAGTCTTATCTAACTTTTAATGAAAATTTCAGCGAAATCGGAGCAGAATTGAGGGAACTATGGGACTTTTACCGCCAAAAAAAGTTTCAAAAAAATTCGAGTCAATGAGGCTTTTATGTGACATTTTCTGATTGTTTTACATCCAATTTCCAACCAATTGCCAAAGAAGTGTACATTGTTGGAAAGAGGAGAGTCTTATCTAACTTTTAATGAAAGTTTCAGCGAAATCGAAGCAGAATTGAGGGAACTATGCGACTTTTACCGCCAAAAATGTTCAGAAAAATTCGAGTCAGAAAGGCTTTTTTCTGACATTTTGTGATTGTTTTACATCCAATTTCCAACCAATTGTCAAAGAAGTGTACATTGTTGGAAAGAGGAGAGTCTTATCTAACTTTTAATGAAAGTTTCAGCGAAATCGGAGCAGAATTGAGGGAACTATGCGACTTTTACCGCCAAAAATGTTCAGAAAAATTCGAGTCAGAAAGGCTTTTTTCTGACATTTTGTGATTGTTTTACATCCAATTTCCAACAAATTGCAAAAGGAGTGTACACTGTTGGAAAGAGGAGAATCTTATCTAACTTCTAATGAAAGTTTCAGCGAAATCGGAGCAGAATTGAGGGAACTATGGGACTTTTACCGCCAAAAATGTTCAGAAAAATTCGAGTCGGAAAGGCTTTTTTCTGACATTTTGTGATTGTTTTACATCCAATTTCCAACCAATTGCCAAAGAAGTGTACATTGTTGGAAAGAGGAGAGTCTTATCTAACTTTTAATGAAAGTTTCAGCGAAATCGGAGCAGAATTGAGGGAACTATGCGACTTTTACCGCCAAAAATGTTCAGAAAAATTCGAGTCAGAAAGGCTTTTTTCTGACATTTTGTGATTGTTTTACATCCAATTTCCAACCAATTGCCAAAGAAGTGTACATTGTTGGAAAGAGGAGAGTCTTATCTAACTTTTAATGAAAATTTCAGCGAAATCGGAGCAGAATTGAGGGAACTATGGGACTTTTACCGCCAAAAAAAGTTTCAAAAAAATTCGAGTCAATGAGGCTTTTATGTGACATTTTCTGATTGTTTTACATCCAATTTCCAACCAATTGCCAAAGAAGTGTACATTGTTGGAAAGAGGAGAGTCTTATCTAACTTTTAATGAAAGTTTCAGCGAAATCGAAGCAGAATTGAGGGAACTATGCGACTTTTACCGCCAAAAATGTTCAGAAAAATTCGAGTCAGAAAGGCTTTTTTCTGACATTTTGTGATTGTTTTACATCCAATTTCCAACCAATTGTCAAAGAAGTGTACATTGTTGGAAAGAGGAGAGTCTTATCTAACTTTTAATGAAAGTTTCAGCGAAATCGGAGCAGAATTGAGGGAACTATGCGACTTTTACCGCCAAAAATGTTCAGAAAAATTCGAGTCAGAAAGGCTTTTTTCTGACATTTTGTGATTGTTTTACATCCAATTTCCAACCAATTGCCAAAGAAGTGTACACTGTTGGAAAGAGGAGAGTCTTATCTAACTTTTAATGAAAGTTTCAGCGAAATCGGAGCAGAATTGAGGGAACTATGCGACTTTTACCGCCAAAAATGTTCAGAAAAATTCGAGTCAGAAAGGCTTTTTTCTGACATTTTGTGATTGTTTTACATCCAATTTCCAACTAATTGCCAAAGAAGTGTACACTGTTGGAAAGAGGAGAGTCTTACCTAACCTGTAATGAAAATTTCAGCGAAATCGGAGCAGAATTGAGGGAACTATGGGACTTTTACCGCCAAAAATGTTCAGAAAAATTCGAGTCGGAAAGGCTTTTTTCTGACATTTTGTGATTGTTTTGCATCCAATTTCCAACCAATTGCCAAAGAAGTGTACATTGTTGGAAAGAGGAGAGTCTTATCTAACTTTTAATGAAAGTTTCAGCGAAATCGAAGCAGAATTGAGGGAACTATGGGACTTTTACCGCCAAAAAAAGTTTCAAAAAAATTCGAGTCAATGAGGCTTTTATGTGACATTTTCTGATTGTTTTACATCCAATTTCCAACCAATTGCCAAAGAAGTGTACATTGTTGGAAAGAGAAGAGTCTTATCTAACTTTTAATGAAAGTTTCAGCGAAATCGGGGCAGAATTGAGGGAACTATGGGACTTTTACCGCCAAAAATGTTCAGAAAAATTCGAGTCAGAAAGGCTTTTTTCTGACATTTTGTGATTGTTTTACATCCAATTTCCAACCAATTGCCAAAGAAGTGTACATTGTTGGAAAGAGGAGAGTCTTATCTAACTTTTAATGAAAGTTTCAGCGAAATCGAAGCAGAATTGAGGGAACTATGGGACTTTTACCGCCAAAAATGTTCAGAAAAATTCGAGTCAGAAAGGCTTTTTTCTGACATTTTGTGATTGTTTTACATCCAATTTCCAACAAATTGCGAAAGAAGTGTACATTGTTGGAAAGAGGAGAATCTTATCTAACTTTTAATGAAAGTTTCAGCGAAATCGGAGCAGAATTGAGGGAACTATGGGACTTTTACCGCCAAAAATGTTCAGAAAAATTCGAGTCGGAAAGGCTTTTTTCTGACATTTTGTGATTGTTTTACATCCAATTTCCAACCAATTGCCAAAGAAGTGTACATTGTTGGAGAGTTGTTGGAAAGAGGAGAGTCTTATCTAACTTTTAATGAAAGTTTCAGCGAAATCGGAGCAGAATTGAGGGAACTATGGGACTTTTACCGCCAAAAAAAGTTTCAAAAAAATTCGAGTCAATGAGGCTTTTATGTGACATTTTCTGATTGTTTTACATCCAATTTCCAACCAATTGCCAAAGAAGTGTACATTGTTGGAAAGAGGAGAGTCTTATCTAACTTTTAATGAAAATTTCAGCGAAATCGGAGCAGAATTGAGGGAACTATGGGACTTTTACCGCCAAAAAAAGTTTCAAAAAAATTCGAGTCAATGAGGCTTTTATGTGACATTTTCTGATTGTTTTACATCCAATTTCCAACCAATTGCCAAAGAAGTGTACATTGTTGGAAAGAGGAGAGTCTTATCTAACTTTTAATGAAAGTTTCAGCGAAATCGAAGCAGAATTGAGGGAACTATGCGACTTTTACCGCCAAAAATGTTCAGAAAAATTCGAGTCAGAAAGGCTTTTTTCTGACATTTTGTGATTGTTTTACATCCAATTTCCAACAAATTGCAAAAGAAGTGTACATTGTTGGAAAGAGGAGAATCTTATCTAACTTCTAATGAAAGTTTCAGCGAAATCGGAGCAGAATTGAGGGAACTATGGGACTTTTACCGCCAAAAATGTTCAGAAAAATTCGAGTCGGAAAGGCTTTTTTCTGACATTTTGTGATTGTTTTACATCCAATTTCCAACCAATTGCCAAAGAAGTGTACATTGTTGGAAAGAGGAGAGTCTTATCTAACTTTTAATGAAAGTTTCAGCGAAATCGGAGCAGAATTGAGGGAACTATGCGACTTTTACCGCCAAAAATGTTCAGAAAAATTCGAGTCAGAAAGGCTTTTTTCTGACATTTTGTGATTGTTTTACATCCAATTTCCAACCAATTGCCAAAGAAGTGTACATTGTTGGAAAGAGGAGAGTCTTATCTAACTTTTAATCAAAATTTCAGCGAAATCGGAGCAGAATTGAGGGAACTATGGGACTTTTACCGCCAAAAAAAGTTTCAAAAAAATTCGAGTCAATGAGGCTTTTATGTGACATTTTCTGATTGTTTTACATCCAATTTCCAACCAATTGCCAAAGAAGTGTACATTGTTGGAAAGAGGAGAGTCTTATCTAACTTTTAATGAAAGTTTCAGCGAAATCGAAGCAGAATTGAGGGAACTATGCGACTTTTACCGCCAAAAATGTTCAGAAAAATTCGAGTCAGAAAGGCTTTTTTCTGACATTTTGTGATTGTTTTACATCCAATTTCCAACCAATTGTCAAAGAAGTGTACATTGTTGGAAAGAGGAGAGTCTTATCTAACTTTTAATGAAAGTTTCAGCGAAATCGGAGCAGAATTGAGGGAACTATGCGACTTTTACCGCCAAAAATGTTCAGAAAAAATTCGAGTCAGAAAGGCTTTTTCTGACATTTTGTGATTGTTTTACATCCAATTTCCAACCAATTGCCAAAGAAGTGTACACTGTTAGAAAGAGGAGAGTCTTATCTAACTTTTAATGAAAGTTTCAGCGAAATCGGAGCAGAATTGAGGGAACTATGCGACTTTTACCGCCAAAAAAAGTTTCAAAAAAATTCGAGTCAGAAAGGCTTTTTTCTGACATTTTGTGATTGTTTTACATCCAATTTCCAACTAATTGCCAAAGAAGTGTACATTGTTGAAAGAGGGGAGTCTTACCTAACCTGTAATGAAAATTTTCAGCGAAATCGGAGCAGAATTGAGGGAACTATGGGACTTTTACCGCCAAAAAATGTTCAGAAAAATTCGAGTCGGAAAGGCTTTTTTCTGACATTTTGTGATTGTTTTGCATCCAATTTCCAACCAATTGCCAAAGAAGTGTACATTGTTGACAAGAGGATGAGTCTTATCTAACTTTTAATGAAAGTTTCAGCGAAATCGAAGCAGAATTGAGGGAACTATGGGACTTTTACCGCCAAAAATGTTCAGAAAAATTCGAGTCGGAAAGGCTTTTTTCTGACATTTTGTGATTGTTTTACATCCAATTTCCAACCAATTGCCAAAGGAGTGTACATTGTTGGAAAGAGGAGAGTCTTATCTAACTTTTAATGAAAGTTTCAGCGAAATCGAAGCAGAATTGAGGGAACTATGGGACTTTTACCGCCAAAAAAAGTTTCAAAAAAATTCGAGTCAATGAGGCTTTTATGTGACATTTTCTGATTGTTTACATCCAATTTCCAACCAATTGCCAAAGAAGTGTACATTGTTGGAAGAGAAGAGTCTTATCTAACTTCTAATGAAAGTTTCAGCGAAATCGGAGGCAGAATTGAGGGAACTATGGGACTTTTACCGCCAAAAATGTTCAGAAAAATTCGAGTTGGAAAGGCTTTTTTCTGATATTTTGTGATTGTTTTGCATCCAATTTCCAACCAATTGCCAAAGAAGTGTACATTGTTGGAAAGAGGAGAGTCTTATCTAACTTTTAATGAAAGTTTCAGCGAAATCGAAGCAGAATTGAGGGAACTATGGGACTTTTACCGCCAAAAATGTTCAGAAAAATTCGGAGTCAGAAAGGCTTTTTTCTGACATTTTGTGATTGTTTTACATCCAATTTCCAACAAATTGCGAAAGAAGTGTACATTGTTGGAAAGAGGAGAATCTTATCTAACTTTTAATGAAAGTTTCAGCGAAATCGGAGCAGAATTGAGGGAACTATGGGACTTTTACCGCCAAAAATGTTCAGAAAAATTCGAGTCGGAAAGGCTTTTTTTCTGACATTTTGGTGATTGTTTTACATCCAATTTCCAACCAATTGCCAAAGAAGTGTACATTGTTGGAGAGTTGAAGAGGAGAGTCTTATCTAACTTTTAATGAAAGTTTCAGCGAAATCGGAGCAGAATTGAGGGAACTATGGGACTTTTACCGCCAAAAATGTTCAGAAAAATTCGAGTCAGAAAGGCTTTTTTCTGACATTTTGTGATTGTTTTACATCCAATTTCCAACCAATTGCCAAAGAAGTGTACATTGTTGGAAAGAGGAGAGTCTTATCTAACTTTTAATGAAAATTTCAGCGAAATCGGAGCAGAATTGAGGGAACTATGGGACTTTTACCGCCAAAAAAAGTTTCAAAAAAATTCGAGTCAATGAGGCTTTTATGTGACATTTTCTGATTGTTTTACATCCAATTTCCAACCAATTGCCAAAGAAGTGTACATTGTTGGAAAGAGGAGAGTCTTATCTAACTTTTAATGAAAGTTTCAGCGAAATCGAAGCAGAATTGAGGGAACTATGCGACTTTTACCGCCAAAAATGTTCAGAAAAATTCGAGTCAGAAAGGCTTTTTTCTGACATTTTGTGATTGTTTTACATCCAATTTCCAACCAATTGTCAAAGAAGTGTACATTGTTGGAAAGAAGAGAGTCTTATCTAACTTTTAATGAAAGTTTCAGCGAAATCGGAGCAGAATTGAGGGAACTATGCGACTTTTACCGCCAAAAATGTTCAGAAAAATTCGAGTCAGAAAGGCTTTTTTCTGACATTTTGTGATTGTTTTACATCCAATTTCCAACAAATTGCAAAAGGAGTGTACATTGTTGGAAAGAGGAGAATCTTATCTAACTTCTAATGAAAGTTTCAGCGAAATCGGAGCAGAATTGAGGGAACTATGGGACTTTTACCGCCAAAAATGTTCAGAAAAATTCGAGTCGGAAAGGCTTTTTTCTGACATTTTGTGATTGTTTTACATCCAATTTCCAACCAATTGCCAAAGAAGTGTACATTGTTGGAAAGAGGAGAGTCTTATCTAACTTTTAATGAAAGTTTCAGCGAAATCGGAGCAGAATTGAGGGAACTATGCGACTTTTACCGCCAAAAATGTTCAGAAAAATTCGAGTCAGAAAGGCTTTTTTCTGACATTTTGTGATTGTTTTACATCCAATTTCCAACCAATTGCCAAAGAAGTGTACATTGTTGGAAAGAGGAGAGTCTTATCTAACTTTTAATGAAAATTTCAGCGAAATCGGAGCAGAATTGAGGGAACTATGGGACTTTTACCGCCAAAAAAAGTTTCAAAAAAATTCGAGTCAATGAGGCTTTTATGTGACATTTTCTGATTGTTTTACATCCAATTTCCAACCAATTGCCAAAGAAGTGTACATTGTTGGAAAGAGGAGAGTCTTATCTAACTTTTAATGAAAGTTTCAGCGAAATCGAAGCAGAATTGAGGGAACTATGCGACTTTTACCGCCAAAAATGTTCAGAAAAATTCGAGTCAGAAAGGCTTTTTTCTGACATTTTGTGATTGTTTTACATCCAATTTCCAACCAATTGTCAAAGAAGTGTACATTGTTGGAAAGAGGAGAGTCTTATCTAACTTTTAATGAAAGTTTCAGCGAAATCGGAGCAGAATTGAGGGAACTATGCGACTTTTACCGCCAAAAATGTTCAGAAAAATTCGAGTCAGAAAGGCTTTTTTCTGACATTTTGTGATTGTTTTACATCCAATTTCCAACCAATTGCCAAAGAAGTGTACACTGTTGGAAAGAGGAGAGTCTTATCTAACTTTTAATGAAAGTTTCAGCGAAATCGGAGCAGAATTGAGGGAACTATGCGACTTTTACCGCCAAAAATGTTCAGAAAAATTCGAGTCAGAAAGGCTTTTTTCTGACATTTTGTGATTGTTTTACATCCAATTTCCAACTAATTGCCAAAGAAGTGTACATTGTTGGAAAGAGGAGAGTCTTACCTAACCTGTAATGAAAATTTCAGCGAAATCGGAGCAGAATTGAGGGAACTATGGGACTTTTACCGCCAAAAATGTTCAGAAAAATTCGAGTCGGAAAGGCTTTTTTCTGACATTTTGTGATTGTTTTGCATCCAATTTCCAACCAATTGCCAAAGAAGTGTACATTGTTGGAAAGAGGAGAGTCTTATCTAACTTTTAATGAAAGTTTCAGCGAAATCGAAGCAGAATTGAGGGAACTATGGGACTTTTACCGCCAAAAAAAGTTTCAAAAAAATTCGAGTCAATGAGGCTTTTATGTGACATTTTCTGATTGTTTTACATCCAATTTCCAACCAATTGCCAAAGAAGTGTACATTGTTGGAAAGAGAAGAGTCTTATCTAACTTTTAATGAAAGTTTCAGCGAAATCGGAGCAGAATTGAGGGAACTATGGGACTTTTACCGCCAAAAATGTTCAGAAAAATTCGAGTCGGAAAGGCTTTTTTCTGATATTTTGTGATTGTTTTGCATCCAATTTCCAACCAATTGCCAAAGAAGTGTACATTGTTGGAAAGAGGAGAGTCTTATCTAACTTTTAATGAAAGTTTCAGCGAAATCGAAGCAGAATTGAGGGAACTATGGGACTTTTACCGCCAAAAATGTTCAGAAAAATTCGAGTCAGAAAGGCTTTTTTCTGACATTTTGTGATTGTTTTACATCCAATTTCCAACAAATTGCGAAAGAAGTGTACATTGTTGGAAAGAGGAGAATCTTATCTAACTTTTAATGAAAGTTTCAGCGAAATCGGAGCAGAATTGAGGGAACTATGGGACTTTTACCGCCAAAAATGTTCAGAAAAATTCGAGTCGGAAAGGCTTTTTTCTGACATTTTGTGATTGTTTTACATCCAATTTCCAACCAATTGCCAAAGAAGTGTACATTGTTGGAGAGTTGTTGGAAAGAGGAGAGTCTTATCTAACTTTTAATGAAAGTTTCAGCGAAATCGGAGCAGAATTGAGGGAACTATGCGACTTTTACCGCCAAAAATGTTCAGAAAAATTCGAGTCAGAAGGCTTTTTTTCTGACATTTTGTGATTGTTTTACATCCAATTTCCAACCAATTGCCAAAGAAGTGTACATTGTTGGAAAGAGGAGAGTCTTATCTAACTTCTAATGAAAATTTCAGCGAAATCGGAGCAGAATTGAGGGAACTATGGGACTTTTACCGCCAAAAAAAGTTTCAAAAAAATTCGAGTCAATGAGGCTTTTATGTGACATTTTCTGATTGTTTTACATCCAATTTCCAACCAATTGCCAAAGAAGTGTACATTGTTGGAAAGAGGAGAGTCTTATCTAACTTTTAATGAAAGTTTCAGCGAAATCGAAGCAGAATTGAGGGAACTATGGGACTTTTACCGCCAAAAATGTTCAGAAAAATTCGAGTCGGAAAGGCTTGTTTCTGATATTTTGTGATTGTTTTGCATCCAATTTCCAACCAATTGCCAAAGAAGTGTACATTGTTGGAAAGAGGAGAGTCTTATCTAACTTTTAATGAAAGTTTCAGCGAAATCGAAGCAGAATTGAGGGAACTATGGGACTTTTACCGCCAAAAATGTTCAGAAAAATTCGAGTCAGAAAGGCTTTTTTCTGACATTTTGTGATTGTTTTACATCCAATTTCCAACAAATTGCGAAAGAAGTGTACATTGTTGGAAAGAGGAGAATCTTATCTAACTTTTAATGAAAGTTTCAGCGAAATCGGAGCAGAATTGAGGGAACTATGGGACTTTTACCGCCAAAAATGTTCAGAAAAATTCGAGTCGGAAAGGCTTTTTTCTGACATTTTGTGATTGTTTTACATCCAATTTCCAACCAATTGCCAAAGAAGTGTACATTGTTGGAGAGTTGTTGGAAAGAGGAGAGTCTTATCTAACTTTTAATGAAAGTTTCAGCGAAATCGGAGCAGAATTGAGGGAACTATGCGACTTTTACCGCCAAAAATGTTCAGAAAAATTCGAGTCAGAAAGGCTTTTTTCTGACATTTTGTGATTGTTTTACATCCAATTTCCAACCAATTGCCAAAGAAGTGTACATTGTTGGAAAGAGGAGAGTCTTATCTAACTTCTAATGAAAATTTCAGCGAAATCGGAGCAGAATTGAGGGAACTATGGGACTTTTACCGCCAAAAAAAGTTTCAAAAAAATTCGAGTCAATGAGGCTTTTATGTGACATTTTCTGATTGTTTTACATCCAATTTCCAACCAATTGCCAAAGAAGTGTACATTGTTGGAAAGAGGAGAGTCTTATCTAACCTGTAATGAAAATTTCAGCGAAATCGGAGCAGAATTGAGGGAACTATGGGACTTTTACCGCCAAAAATGTTCAGAAAAATTCGAGTCGGAAAGGCTTGTTTCTGATATTTTGTGATTGTTTTGCATCCAATTTCCAACCAATTGCCAAAGAAGTGTACATTGTTGAAAGAGGAGAGTCTTATCTAACTTTTAATGAAAGTTTCAGCGAAATCGAAGCAGAATTGAGGGAACTATGGGACTTTTACCGCCAAAAATGTTCAGAAAAATTCGAGTCAGAAAGGCTTTTTTCTGACATTTTGTGATTGTTTTACATCCAATTTCCAACAAATTGCGAAAGAAGTGTACATTGTTGGAAAGAGGAGAATCTTATCTAACTTTTAATGAAAGTTTCAGCGAAATCGGAGCAGAATTGAGGGAACTATGGGACTTTTACCGCCAAAAATGTTCAGAAAAATTCGAGTCGGAAAGGCTTTTTTCTGACATTTTGTGATTGTTTTACTTCCAATTTCCAACCAATTGCCAAAGAAGTGTACATTGTTGGAGAGTTGTTGGAAAGAGGAGAGTCTTATCTAACTTTTAATGAAAGTTTCAGCGAAATCGGAGCAGAATTGAGGGAACTATGCGACTTTTACCGCCAAAAATGTTCAGAAAAATTCGAGTCAGAAGGCTTTTTTCTGACATTTTGTGATTGTTTTACATCCAATTTCCAACCAATTGCCAAAGAAGTGTACATTGTTGGAAAGAGGAGAGTCTTATCTAACTTCTAATGAAAATTTCAGCGAAATCGGAGCAGAATTGAGGGAACTATGGGACTTTTACCGCCAAAAAAAGTTTCAAAAAAATTCGAGTCAATGAGGCTTTTATGTGACATTTTCTGATTGTTTTACATCCAATTTCCAACCAATTGCCAAAGAAGTGTACATTGTTGGAAAGAGGAGAGTCTTATCTAACTTTTAATGAAAGTTTCAGCGAAATCGAAGCAGAATTGAGGGAACTATGCGACTTTTACCGCCAAAAATGTTCAGAAAAAGAGTCAGAAAGGCTTTTTTCTGACATTTTGTGATTGTTTTACATCCAATTTCCAACAAATTGCAAAAGAAGTGTACATTGTTGGAAAGAGGAGAATCTTATCTAACTTCTAATGAAAGTTTCAGCGAAATCGGAGCAGAATTGAGGGAACTATGGGACTTTTACCGCCAAAAATGTTCAGAAAAATTCGAGTCGGAAAGGCTTTTTTCTGACATTTTGTGATTGTTTTACATCCAATTTCCAACCAATTGCCAAAGAAGTGTACATTGTTGGAAAGAGGAGAGTCTTATCTAACTTTTAATGAAAGTTTCAGCGAAATCGGAGCAGAATTGAGGGAACTATGCGACTTTTACCGCCAAAAATGTTCAGAAAAAATTCGAGTCAGAAAGGCTTTTTTCTGACATTTTGTGATTGTTTTACATCCAATTTCCAACCAATTGCCAAAGAAGTGTACATTGTTGGAAAGAGGAGAGTCTTATCTAACTTTTAATGAAAATTTCAGCGAAATCGGAGCAGAATTGAGGGAACTATGGGACTTTTACCGCCAAAAAAAGTTTCAAAAAAATTCGAGTCAATGAGGCTTTTATGTGACATTTTCTGATTGTTTTACATCCAATTTCCAACCAATTGCCAAAGAAGTGTACATTGTTGGAAAGAGGAGAGTCTTATCTAACTTTTAATGAAAGTTTCAGCGAAATCGAAGCAGAATTGAGGGAACTATGGGACTTTTACCGCCAAAAATGTTCAGAAAAATTCGAGTCAGAAAGGCTTTTTTCTGACATTTTGTGATTGTTTTACATCCAATTTCCAACCAATTGTCAAAGAAGTGTACATTGTTGGAAAGAGGAGAGTCTTATCTAACTTTTAATGAAAGTTTCAGCGAAATCGGAGCAGAATTGAGGGAACTATGCGACTTTTACCGCCAAAAATGTTCAGAAAAATTCGAGTCAGAAAGGCTTTTTTTCTGACATTTTCTGATTGTTTTACATCCAATTTCCAACCAATTGCCAAAGAAGTGTACATTGTTGGAAAGAGGAGAGTCTTATCTAACTTTTAATGAAAGTTTCAGCGAAATCGGAGCAGAATTGAGGGGAACTATGCGACTTTTACCGCCAAAAATGTTCAGAAAAATTCGAGTCAGAAAGGCTTTTTTCTGACAATTTGTGATTGTTTTACATCCAATTTCCAACTAATTGCCAAAGAAGTGTACATTGTTGGAAAGAGGAGAGTCTTACCTAACCTGTAATGAAAATTTCAGCGAAATCGGAGCAGAATTGAGGGAACTATGGGACTTTTACCGCCAAAAATGTTCAGAAAAATTCGAGTCGGAAAGGCTTTTTTCTGACATTTTGTGATTGTTTTGCATCCAATTTCCAACCAATTGCCAAAGAAGTGTACATTGTTGGAAAGAGGAGAGTCTTATCTAACTTTTAATGAAAGTTTCAGCGAAATCGAAGCAGAATTGAGGGAACTATGCGACTTTTACCGCCAAAAATGTTCAGAAAAATTCGAGTCGGAAAGGCTTTTTTCTGACATTTTGTGATTGTTTTACATCCAATTTCCAACCAATTGCCAAAGGAGTGTACATTGTTGGAAAGAGGAGAGTCTTATCTAACTTTTAATGAAAGTTTCAGCGAAATCGAAGCAGAATTGAGGGAACTATGGGACTTTTACCGCCAAAAAAAGTTTCAAAAAAATTCGAGTCAATGAGGCTTTTATGTGACATTTTCTGATTGTTTTACATCCAATTTCCAACCAATTGCCAAAGAAGTGTACATTGTTGGAAAGAGAAGAGTCTTATCTAACTTTTAATGAAAGTTTCAGCGAAATCGGAGCAGAATTGAGGGAACTATGGGACTTTTACCGCCAAAAATGTTCAGAAAAATTCGAGTCGGAAAGGCTTTTTTCTGATATTTTGTGATTGTTTTGCATCCAATTTCCAACCAATTGCCAAAGAAGTGTACATTGTTGGAAAGAGGAGAGTCTTATCTAACTTTTAATGAAAGTTTCAGCGAAATCGAAGCAGAATTGAGGGAACTATGGGACTTTTACCGCCAAAAATGTTCAGAAAAATTCGAGTCAGAAAGGCTTTTTTCTGACATTTTGTGATTGTTTTACATCCAATTTCCAACCAATTGCCAAAGAAGTGTACATTGTTGGAAAGAGGAGAGTCTTATCTAACTTTTAATGAAAATTTCAGCGAAATCGGAGCAGAATTGAGGGAACTATGGGACTTTTACCGCCAAAAAAAGTTTCAAAAAAATTCGAGTCAATGAGGCTTTTATGTGACATTTTCTGATTGTTTTACATCCAATTTCCAACCAATTGCCAAAGAAGTGTACATTGTTGGAAAGAGGAGAGTCTTATCTAACTTTTAATGAAAGTTTCAGCGAAATCGAAGCAGAATTGAGGGAACTATGCGACTTTTACCGCCAAAAATGTTCAGAAAAATTCGAGTCAGAAAGGCTTTTTTCTGACATTTTGTGATTGTTTTACATCCAATTTCCAACCAATTGTCAAAGAAGTGTACATTGTTGGAAAGAGGAGAGTCTTATCTAACTTTTAATGAAAGTTTCAGCGAAATCGGAGCAGAATTGAGGAACTATGCGACTTTTACCGCCAAAAATGTTCAGAAAAATTCGAGTCAGAAAGGCTTTTTTCTGACATTTTGTGATTGTTTTACATCCAATTTCCAACCAATTGCCAAAGAAGTGTACACTGTTGGAAAGAGGAGAGTCTTATCTAACTTTTAATGAAAGTTTCAGCGAAATCGGAGCAGAATTGAGGGAACTATGCGACTTTTACCGCCAAAAATGTTCAGAAAAATTCGAGTCAGAAAGGCTTTTTTCTGACATTTTGTGATTGTTTTACATCCAATTTCCAACTAATTGCCAAAGAAGTGTACATTGTTGAAAGAGGAGAGTCTTACCTAACCTGTAATGAAAATTTCAGCGAAATCGGAGCAGAATTGAGGGAACTATGGGACTTTTACCGCCAAAAATGTTCAGAAAAATTCGAGTCGGAAAGGCTTTTTTCTGACATTTTGTGATTGTTTTGCATCCAATTTCCAACCAATTGCCAAAGAAGTGTACATTGTTGGAAAGAGGAGAGTCTTATCTAACTTTTAATGAAAGTTTCAGCGAAATCGAAGCAGAATTGAGGGAACTATGCGACTTTTACCGCCAAAAATGTTCAGAAAAATTCGAGTCGGAAAGGCTTTTTTCTGACATTTTGTGATTGTTTTACATCCAATTTCCAACCAATTGCCAAAGGAGTGTACATTGTTGGAAAGAGGAGAGTCTTATCTAACTTTTAATGAAAGTTTCAGCGAAATCGAAGCAGAATTGAGGGAATTATGGGACTTTTACCGCCAAAAAAAGTTTCAAAAAAATTCGAGTCAATGAGGCTTTTATGTGACATTTTCTGATTGTTTTACATCCAATTTCCAACCAATTGCCAAAGAAGTGTACATTGTTGGAAAGAGAAGAGTCTTATCTAACTTTTAATGAAAGTTTCAGCGAAATCGGAGCAGAATTGAGGGAACTATGGGACTTTTACCGCCAAAAATGTTCAGAAAAATTCGAGTCGGAAAGGCTTTTTTCTGACATTTTGTGATTGTTTTGCATACAATTTCCAACCAATTGCCAAAGAAGTGTACATTGTTGGAAAGAGGAGAGTCTTATCTAACTTTTAATGAAAGTTTCAGCGAAATCGAAGCAGAATTGAGGGAACTATGGGACTTTTACCGCCAAAAATGTTCAGAAAAATTCGAGTCAGAAAGGCTTTTTTCTGACATTTTGTGATTGTTTTACATCCAATTTCCAACAAATTGCGAAAGAAGTGTACATTGTTGGAAAGAGGAGAATCTTATCTAACTTTTAATGAAAGTTTCAGCGAAATCGGAGCAGAATTGAGGGAACTATGGGACTTTTACCGCCAAAAATGTTCAGAAAAATTCGAGTCGGAAAGGCTTTTTTCTGACATTTTGTGATTGTTTTACATCCAATTTCCAACCAATTGCCAAAGAAGTGTACATTGTTGGAAAGAGGAGAGTCTTATCTAACTTTTAATGAAAGTTTCAGCGAAATCGGAGCAGAATTGAGGGAACTATGCGACTTTTACCGCCAAAAATGTTCAGAAAAATTCGAGTCAGAAAGGCTTTTTTCTGACATTTTGTGATTGTTTTACATCCAATTTCCAACCAATTGCCAAAGAAGTGTACATTGTTGGAAAGAGGAGAGTCTTATCTAACTTTTAATGAAAATTTCAGCGAAATCGGAGCAGAATTGAGGGAACTATGGGACTTTTACCGCCAAAAAAAGTTTCAAAAAAATTCGAGTCAATGAGGCTTTTATGTGACATTTTCTGATTGTTTTACATCCAATTTCCAACCAATTGCCAAAGAAGTGTACATTGTTGGAAAGAGGAGAGTCTTATCTAACTTTTAATGAAAGTTTCAGCGAAATCGAAGCAGAATTGAGGGAACTATGCGACTTTTACCGCCAAAAATGTTCAGAAAAATTCGAGTCAGAAAGGCTTTTTTCTGACATTTTGTGATTGTTTTACATCCAATTTCCAACCAATTGTCAAAGAAGTGTACATTGTTGGAAAGAGGAGAGTCTTATCTAACTTTTAATGAAAGTTTCAGCGAAATCGGAGCAGAATTGAGGGAACTATGCGACTTTTACCGCCAAAAATGTTCAGAAAAATTCGAGTCAGAAAGGCTTTTTTCTGACATTTTGTGATTGTTTTACATCCAATTTCCAACCAATTGCCAAAGAAGTGTACACTGTTGGAAAGAGGAGAGTCTTATCTAACTTTTAATGAAAGTTTCAGCGAAATCGGAGCAGAATTGAGGGAACTATGCGACTTTTACCGCCAAAAATGTTCAGAAAAATTCGAGTCAGAAAGGCTTTTTTCTGACATTTTGTGATTGTTTTACATCCAATTTCCAACTAATTGCCAAAGAAGTGTACATTGTTGGAAAGAGGAGAGTCTTACCTAACCTGTAATGAAAGTTTCAGCGAAATCGGAGCAGAATGGAGAGAACTATGGGACTTTTACCGCCAAAAAAAGTTTCAAAAAAAATTCGAGTCAATGAGGCTTTTATGTGACATTTCTGATTGTTTTACATCCAATTTCCAACCAATTGCCAAAGAAGTGTACATCGTTGAAAAGAGGAGAGTCTTATCAAACTTTAAATGAAAGTTTCACCGAAATCGGAGCAGAATTGAGGGAACTATGGGACTTTTACCGCCAAAAATGTTCAGAAAAATTCGAGTCAGAAAGGCTTTTTTCTGACATTTGTGATTGTTTTACATCCAATTTCCAACAAATTGCCAAAAAAGTGTACATTTTTGGAAAGAGGAGAGTCTTATCTAACTTTTAATGAAAGTTTCAGCGAAATCGGAGCAGAATTGAGGGAACTATGCGACTTTTACCGCCAAAAATGTTCAGAAAAATTCGAGTCAGAAAGGCTTTTTTCTGACATTTTGTGATTGTTTTACATCCAATTTCCAACCAATTGCCAAAGAAGTGTACACTGTTGGAAAGAGGAGAGTCTTATCTAACTTTTAATGAAAGTTTCAGCGAAATCGGAGCAGAATTGAGGGAACTATGCGACTTTTACCGCCGAAAAAAGTTTCAAAAAAATTCGAGTCAATGAGGCTTTTAGTGTGACATTTTCTGATTGTTTTACATCCAATTTCCAACTAATTGCCAAAGAAGTGTACATTGTTGGAAAGAAGAGAGTCTTATCTAACTTTTAATGAAAGTTTCAGCGAAATCGGAGCAGAATTGAGGGAACTATGCGACTTTTACCGCCAAAAATGTTCAGAAAAATTCGAGTCGGAAAGGCTTTTTTCTGACATTTTGTGATTGTTTTACATCCAATTTCCAACCAATTGCCAAAGAAGTGTACATTGTTGGAAAGAGGAGAGTCTTATCTAACTTTTAATGAAAGTTTCAGCGAAATCGGAGCAGAATTGAGGGAACTATGGGACTTTTACCGCCAAAAAAAGTTTCAAAAAAATTCGAGTCAATGAGGCTTTATGTGACATTTTCTGATTGTTTTACATCCAATTTCCAACCAATTGCGAAAGAAATGTACATTGTTGGAAAGAGGAGAATCTTATCTAACTTCTAATGAAAGTTTCAGCGAAATCGGAGCAGAATTGAGGGAACTATGGGACTTTTACCGCCAAAAATGTTCAGAAAAATTCGAGTCAGAAAGGCTTTTTTCTGACATTTTGTGATTGTTTTACATCCAATTTCCAACAAATTGCCAAAGAAGTGTACATTGTTGGAAAGAGGAGAGTCTTATCTAACTTTTAATGAAAGTTTCAGCGAAATCGGAGCAGAATTGAGGGAACTATGCGACTTTTACCGCCAAAAATGTTCAGAAAAATTCGAGTCAGAAAGGCTTTTTTCTGACATTTTGTGATTGTTTTACATCCAATTTCCAACCAATTGCCAAAGAAGTGTACATTGTTGGAAAGAGGAGAGTCTTATCTAACTTTTAATGAAAATTTCAGCGAAATCGGAGCAGAATTGAGGGAACTATGGGACTTTTACCGCCAAAAAAAGTTTCAAAAAAATTCGAGTCAATGAGGCTTTTATGTGACATTTTCTGATTGTTTTACATCCAATTTCCAACCAATTGCCAAAGAAGTGTACATTGTTGGAAAGAGAGAGTCTTATCTAACTTTTAATGAAAGTTTCAGCGAAATCGAAGCAGAATTGAGGGAACTATGGGACTTTTACCGCCAAAAATGTTCAGAAAAATTCGAGTCAGAAAGGCTTTTTTCTGACATTTTGTGATTGTTTTACATCCAATTTCCAACCAATTGTCAAAGAAGTGTACATTGTTGGAAAGAGGAGAGTCTTATCTAACTTTTAATGAAAGTTTCAGCGAAATCAGAGCAGAATTGAGGGAACTATGCGACTTTTACGCCAAAAATGTTCAGAAAAATTCGAGTCAGAAAGGCTTTTTTCTGACATTTTCTGATTGTTTTACATCCAATTTCCAACCAATTGCCAAAGAAGTGTACATTGTTGGAAAGAGGAGAGTCTTATCTAACTTTTAATGAAAATTTCAGCGAAATCGGAGCAGAATTGAGGGAACTATGGGACTTTTACCGCCAAAAAAAGTTTCAAAAAAATTCGAGTCAATGAGGCTTTTATGTGACATTTTCTGATTGTTTTACATCCAATTTCCAACCAATTGCCAAAGAAGTGTACAATTGTTGGAAAGAGGAGAGTCTTATCTAACTTTTAATGAAAGTTTCAGCGAAATCGGAGCAGAATTGAGGGAACTATGCGACTTTTACCGCCAAAAATGTTCAGAAAAATTCGAGTCAGAAAGGCTTTTTTTCTGACATTTTGTGATTGTTTTACATCCAATTTCCAACTAATTGCCAAAGAAGTGTACATTGTTGGAAAGAGGAGAGTCTTACCTAACCTGTAATGAAAATTTCAGCGAAATCGGAGCAGAATTGAGGGAACTATGGGACTTTTACCGCCAAAAATGTTCAGAAAATTCGAGTCGGAAAGGCTTTTTTCTGACATTTTGTGATTGTTTTGCATCCAATTTCCAACAATTGCCAAAGAAGTGTACATTGTTGGAAAGAGGAAAGTCTTATCTAACTTTTAATGAAAGTTTCAGCGAAATCGAAGCAGAATTGAGGGAACTATGCGACTTTTACCGCCAAAAATGTTCAGAAAAATTCGAGTCGGAAAGGCTTTTTTCTGACATTTTGTGATTGTTTTACATCCAATTTCCAACCAATTGCCAAAGGAGTGTACATTGTTGGAAAGAGGAGAGTCTTATCTAACTTTTAATGAAAGTTTCAGCGAAATCGAAGCAGAATTGAGGGAACTATGGGACTTTTACCGCCAAAAAAAGTTTCAAAAAAATTCGAGTCAATGAGGCTTTTATGTGACATTTTCTGATTGTTTTACATCCAATTTCCAACCAATTGCCAAAGAAGTGTACATTGTTGGAAAGAGAAGAGTCTTATCTAACTTTTAATGAAAGTTTCAGCGAAATCGGAGCAGAATTGAGGGAACTATGGGACTTTTACCGCCAAAAATGTTCAGAAAAATTCGAGTCGGAAAGGCTTTTTTCTGATATTTTGTGATTGTTTTGCATCCAATTTCCAACCAATTGCCAAAGAAGTGTACACTGTTGGAAAGAGGAGAGTCTTATCTAACTTTTAATGAAAGTTTCAGCGAAATCGAAGCAGAATTGAGGGAACTATGGGACTTTTACCGCCAAAAATGTTCAGAAAAATTCGAGTCAGAAAGGCTTTTTTCTGACATTTTGTGATTGTTTTACATCCAATTTCCAACCAATTGCCAAAGAAGTGTACATTGTTGGAAAGAGGAGAGTCTTATCTAACTTTTAATGAAATTTCAGCGAAATCGGAGCAGAATTGAGGGAACTATGGGACTTTTACCGCCAAAAAAAGTTTCAAAAAAATTCGAGTCAATGAGGCTTTTATGTGACATTTTCTGATTGTTTTACATCCAATTTCCAACCAATTGCCAAAGAAGTGTACATTGTTGGAAAGAGGAGAGTCTTATCTAACTTTTAATGAAAGTTTCAGCGAAATCGAAGCAGAATTGAGGGAACTATGCGACTTTTACCGCCAAAAATGTTCAGAAAAATTCGAGGTCAGAAAGGCTTTTTTCTGACATTTTGTGATTGTTTTACATCCAATTTCCAACCAATTGTCAAAGAAGTGTACATTGTTGGAAAGAGGAGAGTCTTATCTAACTTTTAATGAAAGTTTCAGCGAAATCGGAGCAGAATTGAGGGAACTATGCGACTTTTACCGCCAAAATGTTCAGAAAAATTCGAGTCAGAAAGGCTTTTTTCTGACATTTTGTGATTGTTTTACATCCAATTTCCAACCAATTGCCAAAGAAGTGTACACTGTTGGAAAGAGGAGAGTCTTATCTAACTTTTAATGAAAGTTTCAGCGAAATCGGAGCAGAATTGAGGGAACTATGCGACTTTTACCGCCAAAAATGTTCAGAAAAATTCGAGTCAGAAAGGCTTTTTTCTGACATTTTGTGATTGTTTTACATCCAATTTCCAACTAATTGCCAAAGAAGTGTACATTGTTGGAAAGAGGAGAGTCTTACCTAACCTGTAATGAAAATTTCAGCGAAATCGGAGCAGAATTGAGGGAACTATGGGACTTTTACCGCCAAAAATGTTCAGAAAAATTCGAGTCGGAAAGGCTTTTTTCTGACATTTTGTGATTGTTTTGCATCCAATTTCCAACCAATTGCCAAAGAAGTGTACATTGTTGGAAAGAGGAGAGTCTTATCTAACTTTTAATGAAAGTTTCAGCGAAATCGAAGCAGAATTGAGGGAACTATGCGACTTTTACCGCCAAAAATGTTCAGAAAAATTCGAGTCGGAAAGGCTTTTTTCTGACATTTTGTGATTGTTTTACATCCATTTCCAACCAATTGCCAAAGGAGTGTACATTGTTGGAAAGAGGAGAGTCTTATCTAACTTTTAATGAAAGTTTCAGCGAAATCGAAGCAGAATTGAGGGAATTATGGGACTTTTACCGCCAAAAAAAGTTTCAAAAAAATTCGAGTCAATGAGGCTTTTATGTGACATTTTCTGATTGTTTTACATCCAATTTCCAACCAATTGCCAAAGAAGTGTACATTGTTGGAAAGAGAAGAGTCTTATCTAACTTTTAATGAAAGTTTCAGCGAAATCGGAGCAGAATTGAGGGAACTATGGGACTTTTACCGCCAAAAATGTTCAGAAAAATTCGAGTCGGAAAGGCTTTTTTCTGACATTTTGTGATTGTTTTGCATACAATTTCCAACCAATTGCCAAAGAAGTGTACATTGTTGGAAAGAGGAGAGTCTTATCTAACTTTTAATGAAAGTTTCAGCGAAATCGAAGCAGAATTGAGGGAACTATGGGACTTTTACCGCCAAAAATGTTCAGAAAAATTCGAGTCAGAAAGGCTTTTTTCTGACATTTTGTGATTGTTTTACATCCAATTTCCAACAAATTGCGAAAGAAGTGTACATTGTTGGAAAGAGGAGAATCTTATCTAACTTTTAATGAAAGTTTCAGCGAAATCGGAGCAGAATTGAGGGAACTATGGGACTTTTACCGCCAAAAATGTTCAGAAAAATTCGAGTCGGAAAGGCTTTTTTCTGACATTTTGTGATTGTTTTACATCCAATTTCCAACCAATTGCCAAAGAAGTGTACATTGTTGGAAAGAGGAGAGTCTTATCTAACTTTTAATGAAAGTTTCAGCGAAATCGGAGCAGAATTGAGGGAACTATGCGACTTTTACCGCCAAAAATGTTCAGAAAAATTCGAGTCAGAAAGGCTTTTTTCTGACATTTTGTGATTGTTTTACATCCAATTTCCACCAATTGCCAAAGAAGTGTACATTGTTGGAAAGAGGAGAGTCTTATCTAACTTTTAATCAAAATTTCAGCGAAATCGGAGCAGAATTGAGGGAACTATGGGACTTTTACCGCCAAAAAAAGTTTCAAAAAAATTCGAGTCAATGAGGCTTTTATGTGACATTTTCTGATTGTTTTACATCCAATTTCCAACCAATTGCCAAAGAAGTGTACATTGTTGGAAAGAGGAGAGTCTTATCTAACTTTTAATGAAAGTTTCAGCGAAATCGAAGCAGAATTGAGGGAACTATGCGACTTTTACCGCCAAAAATGTTCAGAAAAATTCGAGTCAGAAAGGCTTTTTTCTGACATTTTGTGATTGTTTTACATCCAATTTCCAACCAATTGTCAAAGAAGTGTACATTGTTGGAAAGAGGAGAGTCTTATCTAACTTTTAATGAAAGTTTCAGCGAAATCGGAGCAGAATTGAGGGAACTATGCGACTTTTACCGCCAAAAATGTTCAGAAAAATTCGAGTCAGAAAGGCTTTTTTCTGACATTTTGTGATTGTTTTACATCCAATTTCCAACCAATTGCCAAAGAAGTGTACACTGTTGGAAAGAGGAGAGTCTTATCTAACTTTTAATGAAAGTTTCAGCGAAATCGGAGCAGAATTGAGGGAACTATGCGACTTTTACCGCCAAAAATGTTCAGAAAAATTCGAGTCAGAAAGCTTTTTTCTGACATTTTGTGATTGTTTTACATCCAATTTCCAACTAATTGCCAAAGAAGTGTACATTGTTGGAAAGAGGAGAGTCTTACCTAACCTGTAATGAAAGTTTCAGCGAAATCGGAGCAGAATGGAGAGAACTATGGGACTTTTACCGCCAAAAAAAGTTTCAAAAAAATTCGAGTCAATGAGGCTTTTATGTGACATTTTCTGATTGTTTTACATCCAATTTCCAACCAATTGCCAAAGAAGTGTACATTGTTGGAAAGAGGAGAGTCTTATCTAACTTTTAATGAAAATTTCAGCGAAATCGGAGCAGAATTGAGGGAACTATGGGACTTTTACCGCCAAAAAAAGTTTCAAAAAAATTCGAGTCAATGAGGCTTTTATGTGACATTTTCTGATTGTTTTACATCCAATTTCCAACCAATTGCCAAAGAAGTGTACATTGTTGGAAAGAGGAGAGTCTTATCTAACTTTTAATGAAAGTTTCAGCGAAATCGAAGCAGAATTGAGGGAACTATGCGACTTTTACCGCCAAAAATGTTCAGAAAAATTCGAGTCAGAAAGGCTTTTTTCTGACATTTTGTGATTGTTTTACATCCAATTTCCAACCAATTGTCAAAGAAGTGTACATTGTTGGAAAGAGGAGAGTCTTATCTAACTTTTAATGAAAGTTTCAGCGAAATCGGAGCAGAATTGAGGGAACTATGCGACTTTTACCGCCAAAAATGTTCAGAAAAATTCGAGTCAGAAAGGCTTTTTTCTGACATTTTGTGATTGTTTTACATCCAATTTCCAACCAATTGCCAAAGAAGTGTACACTGTTGGAAAGAGGAGAGTCTTATCTAACTTTTAATGAAAGTTTCAGCGAAATCGGAGCAGAATTGAGGGAACTATGCGACTTTTACCGCCAAAAATGTTCAGAAAAATTCGAGTCAGAAAGGCTTTTTTCTGACATTTTGTGATTGTTTTACATCCAATTTCCAACTAATTGCCAAAGAAGTGTACATTGTTGGAAAGAGGAGAGTCTTACCTAACCTGTAATGAAAATTTCAGCGAAATCGGAGCAGAATTGAGGGAACTATGGGACTTTTACCGCCAAAAATGTTCAGAAAAATTCGAGTCGGAAAGGCTTTTTTCTGACATTTTGTGATTGTTTTGCATCCAATTTCCAACCAATTGCCAAAGAAGTGTACATTGTTGGAAAGAGGAGAGTCTTATCTAACTTTTAATGAAAGTTTCAGCGAAATCGAAGCAGAATTGAGGGAACTATGCGACTTTTACCGCCAAAAATGTTCAGAAAAATTCGAGTCGGAAAGGCTTTTTTCTGACATTTTGTGATTGTTTTACATCCAATTTCCAACCAATTGCCAAAGGAGTGTACATTGTTGGAAAGAGGAGAGTCT
>NW_026562228.1:0-2500 GCF_027943255.1 Anastrepha obliqua
AGATTCTTCATATATGTATATATATTCGAAAATTTTTTCTATTTAAACTAACGTATGGAAAACCAGGAATAAAATCATAATATTACCAGTTTAATATGGCTCAAATTCGAGTTTCATATAGTTATGATTCGATTTATATGCTTCAATATCATTGGTTAGTTAACTTTTGATATTTTCATATTATATCACATGCCTTCACCGTGAGTGTTTTTTGCCATGCACACCTCACATTGTCAAAAATGTATGGGAAAAATTCATTTCAATACATTTCAGTTTGATTTGAAATGTCTTTATTATATATTTTAGTGCCAATATGCCAAGGTTATATTCCATAACTTTCTATTTAAACTAACGTATGGAAAACCAGGCATAAAATCACAATATTACCAGTTTAATATGGCTTAAATTCGAGTTTCATATAGTTATGATTCGATTTATATGCTTCAATATCATTGGTTAGTTAACTTTTGATATTTTCATATTATATCACATGCCTTCACCGTGAGTGTTTTTTGCCATGCACACCTCACATTGTCAAAAATGTATGGGAAAAATTCATTTCAATACATTTCAGTTTGATTTGAAATGTCTTTTATTATATATTTTAGTGCCAATATGCCAAGGTTATATTCCATAACTTTCTATTTAAACTAACGTATGGAAAACCAGGCATAAAATCACAATATTACCAGTTTAATATGGCTTAAATTCGAGTTTCATATAGTTATGATTCGATTTATATGTTTCAATATCATTGGTTAGTTAACTTTTGATATTTTCATATCATTTCACATGCCTTCACCGTGGTGTTTTTTGCCATGCACACCTCACATTGTCAAAAATGTATGGGAAAAATTCATTTCAATACATTTCAGTTTGATTTGAAATGTCTTTATTATATATTTTAGTGCCAATATGCCAAGGTTATATTCCATAACATGTTAGTATTAGAATATAGATTCTTCATATATGTATATATATTCGAAAATTTTTTCTATTTAAACTAACGTATGGAAAACCAGGCATAAAATCACAATATTACCAGTTTAATATGGCTTAAATTCGAGTTTCATATAGTTATGATTCGATTTATATGCTTCAATATCATTGGTTAGTTAACTTTTGATATTTTCATATTATATCACATGCCTTCACCGTGAGTGTTTTTTGCCATGCACACCTCACATTGTCAAAAATGTATGGGAAAAATTCATTTCAATACATTTCAGTTTGATTTGAAATGTCTTTATTATATATTTTAGTGCCAATATGCCAAGGTTATATTCCATAACTCTCTATTTAAACTAACGTATGGAAAACCAGGCATAAAATCACAATATTACCAGTTTAATATGGCTTAAATTCGAGTTTCATATAGTTATGCTTCGATTTATATGCTTCAATATCATTGGTTAGTTAACTTTTGATATTTTCATATTATTTCACATGCCTTCACCGTGAGTGTTTTTTGCCATGCACACCTCACATTGTCAAAAATGTATGGGAAAAATTCATTTCAATACATTTCAGTTTGATTTGAAATGTCTTTATTATATATTTTAGTGCCAATATGCCAAGGTTATATTCCATAACTCTCTATTTAAACTAACGTATGGAAAACCAGGCATAAAATCACAATATTACCAGTTTAATATGGCTCAAATTCGAGTTTCATATAGTTATGATTCGATTTATATGCTTCAATATCATTGGTTAGTTAACTTTTGATATTTTCATATTATATCACATGCCTTCACCGTGAGTGTTTTTTGCCATGCACACCTCACATTGTCAAAAATGTATGGGAAAAATTCATTTCAATACATTTCAGTTTGATTTGAAATGTCTTTATTATATATTTAGTGCCAATATGCCAAGGTTATATTCCATAACTCTCTATTTAAACTAACGTATGGAAAACCAGGAATAAAATCACAATATTACCAGTTTAATATGGCTCAAATTCGAGTTTCATATAGTTATGATTCGATTTATATGCTTCAATATCATTGGTTAGTTAACTTTTGATATTTTCATATTATATCACATGCCTTCACCGTGAGTGTTTTTTGCCATGCACACCTCACATTGTCAAAAATGTATGGGAAAAATTCATTTCAATACATTTCAGTTTGATTTGAAATGTCTTTATTATATATTTTAGTGCCAATATGCCAAGGTTATATTCCATAACTCTCTATTTAAACTAACGTATGGAAAACCAGGCATAAAATCACAATATTACCAGTTTAATATGGCTCAAATTCGAGTTTCATATAGTTATGATTCGATTTATATGCTTCAATATCATTGGTTAGTTAACTTTTGATATTTTCATATTATATCACATGCCTTCACCGTGAGTGTTTTTTGCCATGCACACCTCACATTGTCAAAAATGTATGGGAAAAATTCATTTCAATACATTTCAGTTTGATTTGAAATGTCTTTATTATATATTTTAGTGCCAATATGCCAAGGTTATATTCCATAACTTTCT
>NW_026562228.1:12500-15000 GCF_027943255.1 Anastrepha obliqua
TATATTCGAAAATTTTTTCTATTTAAACTAACGTATGGAAAACCAGGCATAAAATCACAATATTACCAGTTTAATATGGCTTAAATTCGAGTTTCATATAGTTATGATTCGATTTATATGCTTCAATATCATTGGTTAGTTAACTTTTGATATTTTCATATTATTTCACATGCCTTCACCGTGAGTGTTTTTTGCCATGCACACCTCACATTGTCAAAAATGTATGGGAAAAATTCATTTCAATACATTTCAGTTTGATTTGAAATGTCTTTATTATATATTTTAGTGCCAATATGCCAAGGTTATATTCCATAACATGTTAGTATTAGAATATAGATTCTTCATATATGTATATATATTCGAAAATTTTTTCTATTTAAACTAACGTATGGAAAACCAGGCATAAAATCACAATATTACCAGTTTAATATGGCTTAAATTCGAGTTTCATATAGTTATGATTCGATTTATATGCTTCAATATCATTGGTTAGTTAACTTTTGATATTTTCATATTATTTCACATGCCTTCACCGTGAGTGTTTTTTGCCATGCACACCTCACATTGTCAAAAATGTATGGGAAAAATTCATTTCAATACATTTCAGTTTGATTTGAAATGTCTTTATTATATATTTTAGTGCCAATATGCCAAGGTTATATTCCATAACATGTTAGTATTAGAATATAGATTCTTCATATATGTATATATATTCGAAAATTTTTTCTATTTAAACTAACGTATGGAAAACCAGGCATAAAATCACAATATTACCAGTTTAATATGGCTTAAATTCGAGTTTCATATAGTTATGATTCGATTTATATGCTTCAATATCATTGGTTAGTTAACTTTTGATATTTTCATATTATATCACATGCCTTCACCGTGAGTGTTTTTTGCCATGCACACCTCACATTGTCAAAAATGTATGGGAAAAATTCATTTCAATACATTTCAGTTTGATTTGAAATGTCTTTATTATATATTTTAGTGCCAATATGCCAAGGTTATATTCCATAACTCTCTATTTAAACTAACGTATGGAAAACCAGGCATAAAATCACAATATTACCAGTTTAATATGGCTTAAATTCGAGTTTCATATAGTTATGCTTCGATTTATATGCTTCAATATCATTGGTTAGTTAACTTTTGATATTTTCATATTATTTCACATGCCTTCACCGTGAGTGTTTTTTGCCATGCACACCTCACATTGTCAAAAATGTATGGGAAAAATTCATTTCAATACATTTCAGTTTGATTTGAAATGTCTTTATTATATATTTTAGTGCCAATATGCCAAGGTTATATTCCATAACTCTCTATTTAAACTAACGTATGGAAAACCAGGCATAAAATCACAATATTACCAGTTTAATATGGCTCAAATTCGAGTTTCATATAGTTATGATTCGATTTATATGCTTCAATATCATTGGTTAGTTAACTTTTGATATTTTCATATTATATCACATGCCTTCACCGTGAGTGTTTTTTGCCATGCACACCTCACATTGTCAAAAATGTATGGGAAAAATTCATTTCAATACATTTCAGTTTGATTTGAAATGTCTTTATTATATATTTTAGTGCCAATATGCCAAGGTTATATTCCATAACTCTCTATTTAAACTAACGTATGGAAAACCAGGAATAAAATCACAATATTACCAGTTTAATATGGCTCAAATTCGAGTTTCATATAGTTATGATTCGATTTATATGCTTCAATATCATTGGTTAGTTAACTTTTGATATTTTCATATTATATCACATGCCTTCACCGTGAGTGTTTTTTGCCATGCACACCTCACATTGTCAAAAATGTATGGGAAAAATTCATTTCAATACATTTCAGTTTGATTTGAAATGTCTTTATTATATATTTTAGTGCCAATATGCCAAGGTTATATTCCATAACTCTCTATTTAAACTAACGTATGGAAAACCAGGCATAAAATCACAATATTACCAGTTTAATATGGCTCAAATTCGAGTTTCATATAGTTATGATTCGATTTATATGCTTCAATATCATTGGTTAGTTAACTTTTGATATTTTCATATTATATCACATGCCTTCACCGTGAGTGTTTTTTGCCATGCACACCTCACATTGTCAAAAATGTATGGGAAAAATTCATTTCAATACATTTCAGTTTGATTTGAAATGTCTTTATTATATATTTTAGTGCCAATATGCCAAGGTTATATTCCATAACTTTCTATTTAAACTAACGTATGGAAAACCAGGCATAAAATCACAATATTACCAGTTTAATATGGCTTAAATTCGAGTTTCATATAGTTATGATTCGATTTATATGCTTCAATATCATTGGTTAGTTAACTTTTGATATTTTCATATTATATCACATGCCTTCACCGTGAGTGTTTTTTGCCATGCACACCTCACATTGTCAAAAATGTATGGGAAAAATTCATTTCAATACATTTCAGTTTGATTTGAAATGTCTTTATTATATATTTTAGT
>NW_026562228.1:25000-27483 GCF_027943255.1 Anastrepha obliqua
AAATGTCTTTATTATATATTTTAGTGCCAATATGCCAAGGTTATATTCCATAACATGTTAGTATTAGAATATAGATTCTTCATATATGTATATATATTCGAAAATTTTTTCTATTTAAACTAACGTATGGAAAACCAGGCATAAAATCACAATATTACCAGTTTAATATGGCTTAAATTCGAGTTTCATATAGTTATGATTCGATTTATATGCTTCAATATCATTGGTTAGTTAACTTTTGATATTTTCATATTATTTCACATGCCTTCACCGTGAGTGTTTTTTGCCATGCACACCTCACATTGTCAAAAATGTATGGGAAAAATTCATTTCAATACATTTCAGTTTGATTTGAAATGTCTTTATTATATATTTTAGTGCCAATATGCCAAGGTTATATTCCATAACATGTTAGTATTAGAATATAGATTCTTCATATATGTATATATATTCGAAAATTTTTTCTATTTAAACTAACGTATGGAAAACCAGGCATAAAATCACAATATTACCAGTTTAATATGGCTTAAATTCGAGTTTCATATAGTTATGATTCGATTTATATGCTTCAATATCATTGGTTAGTTAACTTTTGATATTTTCATATTATATCACATGCCTTCACCGTGAGTGTTTTTTGCCATGCACACCTCACATTGTCAAAAATGTATGGGAAAAATTCATTTCAATACATTTCAGTTTGATTTGAAATGTCTTTTATTATATATTTTAGTGCCAATATGCCAAGGTTATATTCCATAACTCTCTATTTAAACTAACGTATGGAAAACCAGGCATAAAATCACAATATTACCAGTTTAATATGGCTTAAATTCGAGTTTCATATAGTTATGCTTCGATTTATATGCTTCAATATCATTGGTTAGTTAACTTTTGATATTTTCATATTATTTCACATGCCTTCACCGTGAGTGTTTTTTGCCATGCACACCTCACATTGTCAAAAATGTATGGGAAAAATTCATTTCAATACATTTCAGTTTGATTTGAAATGTCTTTATTATATATTTTAGTGCCAATATGCCAAGGTTATATTCCATAACTCTCTATTTAAACTAACGTATGGAAAACCAGGCATAAAATCACAATATTACCAGTTTAATATGGCTCAAATTCGAGTTTCATATAGTTATGATTCGATTTATATGCTTCAATATCATTGGTTAGTTAACTTTTGATATTTTCATATTATATCACATGCCTTCACCGTGAGTGTTTTTTGCCATGCACACCTCACATTGTCAAAAATGTATGGGAAAAATTCATTTCAATACATTTCAGTTTGATTTGAAATGTCTTTATTATATATTTTAGTGCCAATATGCCAAGGTTATATTCCATAACTCTCTATTTAAACTAACGTATGGAAAACCAGGAATAAAATCACAATATTACCAGTTTAATATGGCTCAAATTCGAGTTTCATATAGTTATGATTCGATTTATATGCTTCAATATCATTGGTTAGTTAACTTTTGATATTTTCATATTATATCACATGCCTTCACCGTGAGTGTTTTTTGCCATGCACACCTCACATTGTCAAAAATGTATGGGAAAAATTCATTTCAATACATTTCAGTTTGATTTGAAATGTCTTTATTATATATTTTAGTGCCAATATGCCAAGGTTATATTCCATAACTCTCTATTTAAACTAACGTATGGAAAACCAGGCATAAAATCACAATATTACCAGTTTAATATGGCTCAAATTCGAGTTTCATATAGTTATGATTCGATTTATATGCTTCAATATCATTGGTTAGTTAACTTTTGATATTTTCATATTATATCACATGCCTTCACCGTGAGTGTTTTTTGCCATGCACACCTCACATTGTCAAAAATGTATGGGAAAAATTCATTTCAATACATTTCAGTTTGATTTGAAATGTCTTTATTATATATTTTAGTGCCAATATGCCAAGGTTATATTCCATAACTTTCTATTTAAACTAACGTATGGAAAACCAGGCATAAAATCACAATATTACCAGTTTAATATGGCTTAAATTCGAGTTTCATATAGTTATGATTCGATTTATATGCTTCAATATCATTGGTTAGTTAACTTTTGATATTTTCATATTATATCACATGCCTTCACCGTGAGTGTTTTTTGCCATGCACACCTCACATTGTCAAAAATGTATGGGAAAAATTCATTTCAATACATTTCAGTTTGATTTGAAATGTCTTTATTATATATTTTAGTGCCAATATGCCAAGGTTATATTCCATAACTTTCTATTTAAACTAAACGTATGGAAAACCAGGCATAAAATCACAATATTACCAGTTTAATATGGCTTAAATTCGAGTTTCATATAGTTATGATTCGATTTATATGTTTCAATATCATTGGTTAGTTAACTTTTGATATTTTCATATCATTTCACATGCCTTCACCGTGGTGTTTTTTGCCATGCACACCTCACATTGTCAAAAATGTATGGGGA